>NW_026683050.1:0-62429 GCF_027887145.1 Ammospiza caudacuta | reverse complement strand
CAGATAAATCAGCCTAGGTATAGGGATGGTGCCAAGGAAAAAGCTGTGAAAGCTGCCATGTTGTTGCACTTTTGTACTCCCCTTGCGATGCCTTGAACAGCTGCAGTGTGCCTGGAGCCCAGGGCTTCCTAGTTTCAAAAATCCTAGCCCTAGGCCTAAGCCTAACAGTAACCCTGGGAAAGTAAATCAGCCTGATGTTAGGTTTCTTGCCAAGGAAAAAGCCGTGAAAGCAGCCATGTTGTGGCACTTTTGCACTCCCTTTTGGATGCCTTTCACAGCTCCAGTGTGCCTGGAACTCAGGGCTTCCTGCTTTTAAAAATCCTAGCCCTAGGCCGAACCCCAACCCTAAGACGAGAAAGGCAAATCAGCCAGGAATTAGGCATGTCCCCAAGGAAAAAGCTGTGGAGGCAGGCATGTTGTGGTACTTTTGCGCTCTTCTTGGGTAGTCCTTCGCAGCTGCTGTGTTCTTGGAACTCAGGGCTTTCTGGTTAATAGACCCTTACCCTAGGCGTAACTCAAACCTTAACCCTAGGAAGGAAAATCAGCCTATGGTTCGGGATGGTCTCATGGAAATATCAGTGGTGGCAGCCAAGTTGCGTCACTTTTGCGCTCCCCTTGGGATGCCTTTTGCAGCTGCAGTGTGCCTGGAGCCCAGGGCTTCCTGGTTTTAAAAGTCCTAGGCCTAAGCCTAACAGTAACCCTAGGAAGGTAAATCAGCCGGGTATTAGGGTTCTTCCTAAGGGAAAAGCCGTGAAAGCAGCCATGTTGTGGCACTTCTGCACTCCCTTTGGGATGCCTTTGGCAGATGAAGTAAGCCTGGAACTCAGGGCTTCCTGGTTAAAGAAATCCAAGCCCTAGGCTGAACCCTAACCCTAACCCTAGGCAGATAAATCAGCCTAGGTATAGGGATGGTGCCAAGGAAAAAGCTGTGAAAGCTGCCATGTTGTTGCACTTTTGTACTCCCCTTGGGATGCCTTGAACAGCTGCAGTGTGCCTGGAGCCCAGGGCTTCCTAGTTTCAAAAATCCTAGCCCTAGGCCTAAGCCTAACAGTAACCCTGGGAAAGTAAATCAGCCTGATGTTAGGTTTCTTGCCAAGGAAAAAGCCGTGAAAGCAGCCATGTTGTGGCACTTTTGCACTCCCTTTTGGATGCCTTTCACAGCTCCAGTGTGCCTGGAACTCAGGGCTTCCTGCTTTTAAAAATCCTAGCCCTAGGCCGAACCGCAACCCTAAGACGAGAAAGGCAAATCAGCCAGGAATTAGGCATGTCCCCAAGGAAAAAGCTGTGGAGGCAGGCATGTTGTGGTACTTTTGCGCTCTTCTTGGGTAGTCCTTCGCAGCTGCTGTGTTCTTGGAACTCAGGGCTTTCTGGTTAATAGACCCTTACCCTAGGCGTAACTCAAACCTTAACCCTAGGAAGGAAAATCAGCCTATGGTTCGGGATGGTCTCATGGAAATATCAGTGGTGGCAGCCAAGTTGCGTCACTTTTGCGCTCCCCTTGGGATGCCTTTTGCAGCTGCAGTGTGCCTGGAGCCCAGGGCTTCCTGGTTTTAAAAGTCCTAGGCCTAAGCCTAACAGTAACCCTGGGAAAGTAAATCAGCCTGATGTTAGGCTTCTTGCCAAGGAAAAAGCCGTGAAAGCAGCCATGTTGTGGCACTTCTGCACTCCCTTTGGGATGCCTTTGGCAGATGAAGTAAGCCTGGAACTCAGGGCTTCCTGGTAAAAAAAATTCAAGCCCTAGGCTGAACCCTAACCCTAACCCTAGGCAGATAAATCAGCCTAGGTATAGGGATGGTGCCAAGGAAAAAGCTGTGAAAGCTGCCATGTTGTTGCACTTTTGTACTCCCCTTGGGATGCCTTGAACAGCTGCAGTGTGCCTGGAGCCCAGGGCTTCCTAGTTTCAAAAATCCTAGCCCTAGGCCTAAGCCTAACAGTAACCCTGGGAAAGTATGTCAGCCTGGTGTTAGGCGTCTTGCCAAGGAAAAAGCCGTGAAACAGCCATGTTGTGGCACTTTTGCACTCCCTTTTGGATGCCTTTCACAGCTCCAGTGTGCCTGGAACTCAGGGCTTCCTGCTTTTAAAAATCCTAGCCCTAGGCCGAACCCCAACCCTAAGACGAGAAAGGCAAATCAGCCAGGAATTAGGCATGTCCCCAAGGAAAAAGCTGTGGAGGCAGGCATGTTGTGGTACTTTTGCGCTCTTCTTGGCTAGTCCTTCGCAGCTGCTGTGTTCTTGGAACTCAGGGCTTTCTGGTTAATAGAACCCTTACCCTAGGCGTAACTCAAACCTTAACCCTAGGAAGGAAAATCAACCTATGGTTCGGGATGGTCTCATGGAAATATCAGTGGTGGCAGCCAAGTTGCGTCACTTTTGCGCTCCCCTTGGGATGCCTTTCGCAGCTGCAGTGTGCCTGGAGCTAAGGGCTTCCTGGTTTTAAAAGTCCTAGGCCTAAGCCTAACAGTAACCCTAGGAAGGTAAATCAGCCGGGTATTAGGGTTCTTCCTAAGGGAAAAGCCGTGAAAGCAGCCATGTTGTGGCACTTCTGCACTCCCTTTGGGATGCCTTTGGCAGATGAAGTAAGCCTGGAACTCAGGGCTTCCTGGTTAAAAAAATTCAAGCCCTAGGCTGAACCCTAACCCTAACCCTAGGCAGATAAATCAGCCTAGGTATAGGGATGGTGCCAAGGAAAAAGCTGTGAAAGCTGCCATGTTGTTGCACTTTTGTACTCCCCTTGGGATGCCTTGAACAGCTGCAGTGTGCCTGGAGCTAAGGGCTTCCTAGTTTCAAAAATCCTAGCCCTAGGCCTAAGCCTAACAGTAACCCTGGGAAAGTAAATCAGCCTGATGTTAGGCTTCTTGCCAAGGAAAAAGCCGTGAAAGCAGCCATGTTGTGGCACTTCTGCACTCCCTTTGGGATGCCTTTGGCAGATGAAGTAAGCCTGGAACTCAGGGCTTCCTGGTTAAAGAAATCCAAGCCCTAGGATGAAGCCTAACCCTAACCCTAGGCAGATAAATCAGCCTAGGTATAGGGATGGTGCCAAGGAAAAAGCTGTGAAAGCTGCCATGTTGTTGCACTTTTGTACTCCCCTTGGGATGCCTTGAACAGCTGCAGTGTGCCTGGAGCTAAGGGCTTCCTAGTTTCAAAAATCCTAGCCCTAGGCCTAAGCCTAACAGTAACCCTGGGAAAGTAAATCAGCCTGATGTTAGGCTTCTTGCCAAGGAAAGAGCCGTGAAAGCAGCCATGTTGTGGCACTTCTGCACTCCCTTTGGGATGCCTTTGGCAGATGAAGTAAGCCTGGAACTCAGGGCTTCCTGGTTAAAGAAATCCAAGCCCTAGGCTGAACCCTAACCCTAACCCTAGGCAGATAAATCAGCCTAGGTATAGGGATGGTGCCAAGGAAAAAGCTGTGAAAGCTGCCATGTTGTTGCACTTTTGTACTCCCCTTGGGATGCCTTGAACAGCTGCAGTGTGCCTGGAGCCCAGGGCTTCCTAGTTTCAAAAATCCTAGCCCTAGGCCTAAGCCTAACAGTAACCCTGGGAAAGTATGTCAGCCTGGTGTTAGGCTTCTTGCCAAGGAAAAAGCCGTGAAAGCAGCCATGTTGTGGCACTTTTGCACTCCCTTTTGGATGCCTTTCACAGCTCCAGTGTGCCTGGAACTCAGGGCTTCCTGCTTTTAAAAATCCTAGCCCTAGGCCGAACCCCAACCCTAAGACGAGAAAGGCAAATCAGCCAGGAATTAGGCATGTCCCCAAGGAAAAAGCTGTGGAGGCAGGCATGTTGTGGTACTTTTGCGCTCTTCTTGGCTAGTCCTTCGCAGCTGCTGTGTTCTTGGAACTCAGGGCTTTCTGGTTAATAGAGCCCTTACCCTAGGCGTAACTCAAACCTTAACCCTAGGAAGGAAAATCAACCTATGGTTCGGGATGGTCTCATGGAAATATCAGTGGTGGCAGCCAAGTTGCGTCACTTTTGCGCTCCCCTTGGGATGCCTTTTGCAGCTGCAGTGTGCCTGGAGCCCAGGGCTTCCTGGTTTTAAAAGTCCTAGGCCTAAGCCTAACAGTAACCCTAGGAAGGTAAATCAGCCGGGTATTAGGGTTCTTCCTAAGGGAAAAGCCGTGAAAGCAGCCATGTTGTGGCACTTCTGCACTCCCTTTGGGATGCCTTTGGCAGATGAAGTAAGCCTGGAACTCAGGGCTTCCTGGTTAAAGAAATCCAAGCCCTAGGCTGAACCCTAACCCTAACCCTAGGCAGATAAATCAGCCTAGGTATAGGGATGGTGCCAAGGAAAAAGCTGTGAAAGCTGCCATGTTGTTGCACTTTTGTACTCCCCTTGGGATGCCTTGAACAGCTGCAGTGTGCCTGGAGCCCAGGGCTTCCTAGTTTCAAAAATCCTAGCCCTAGGCCTAAGCCTAACAGTAACCCTGGGAAAGTAAATCAGCCTGATGTTAGGCTTCTTGCCAAGGAAAAAGCCGTGAAAGCAGCCATGTTGTGGCACTTCTGCGCTCCCTTTGGGATGCCTTTGGCAGATGAAGTAAGCCTGGAACTCAGGGCTTCCTGGTTAAAGAAATCCAAGCCCTAGGCTGAACCCTAACCCTAACCCTAGGCAGATAAATCAGCCTAGGTATAGGGATGGTGCCAAGGAAAAAGCTGTGAAAGCTGCCATGTTGTTGCACTTTTGTACTCCCCTTGGGATGCCTTGAACAGCTGCAGTGTGCCTGGAGCCCAGGGCTTCCTAGTTTCAAAAATCCTAGCCCTAGGCCTAAGCCTAACAGTAACCCTGGGAAAGTATGTCAGCCTGGTGTTAGGCTTCTTGCCAAGGAAAAAGCCGTGAAAGCAGCCATGTTGTGGCACTTTTGCACTCCCTTTTGGATGCCTTTCACAGCTCCAGTGTGCCTGGAACTCAGGGCTTCCTGCTTTTAAAAATCCTAGCCCTAGGCCGAACCCCAACCCTAAGACGAGAAAGGCAAATCAGCCAGGAATTAGGCATGTCCCCAAGGAAAAAGCTGTGGAGGCAGGCATGTTGTGGTACTTTTGCGCTCTTCTTGGCTAGTCCTTCGCAGCTGCTGTGTTCTTGGAACTCAGGGCTTTCTGGTTAATAGACCCTTACCCTAGGCGTAACTCAAACCTTAACCCTAGGAAGGAAAATCAGCCTATGGTTCGGGATGGTCTCATGGAAATATCAGTGGTGGCAGCCAAGTTGCGTCACTTTTGCGCTCCCCTTGGGATGCCTTTTGCAGCTGCAGTGTGCCTGGAGCCCAGGGCTTCCTGGTTTTAAAAGTCCTAGGCCTAAGCCTAACAGTAACCCTAGGAAGGTAAATCAGCCGGGTATTAGGGTTCTTCCTAAGGGAAAAGCCGTGAAAGCAGCCATGTTGTGGCACTTCTGCACTCCCTTTGGGATGCCTTTGGCAGATGAAGTAAGCCTGGAACTCAGGGCTTCCTGGTAAAAAAAATTCAAGCCCTAGGCTGAACCCTAACCCTAACCCTAGGCAGATAAATCAGCCTAGGTATAGGGATGGTGCCAAGGAAAAAGCTGTGAAAGCTGCCATGTTGTTGCACTTTTGTACTCCCCTTGGGATGCCTTGAACAGCTGCAGTGTGCCTGGAGCTAAGGGCCTCCTAGTTTCAAAAATCCTAGCCCTAGGCCTAAGCCTAACAGTAACCCTGGGAAAGTAAATCAGCCTGATGTTAGGCTTCTTGCCAAGGAAAAAGCCGTGAAAGCAGCCATGTTGTGGCACTTTTGCACTCCCTTTTGGATGCCTTTCACAGCTCCAGTGTGCCTGGAACTCAGGGCTTCCTGCTTTTAAAAATCCTAGCCCTAGGCCGAACCGCAACCCTAAGACGAGAAAGGCAAATCAGCCAGGAATTAGGCATGTCCCCAAGGAAAAAGCTGTGGAGGCAGGCATGTTGTGGTACTTTTGCGCTCTTCTTGGCTAGTCCTTCGCAGCTGCTGTGTTCTTGGAACTCAGGGCTTTCTGGTTAATAGAACCCTTACCCTAGGCGTAACTCAAACCTTAACCCTAGGAAGGAAAATCAGCCTATGGTTCGGGATGGTCTCATGGAAATATCAGTGGTGGCAGCCAAGTTGCGTCACTTTTGCGCTCCCCTTGGGATGCCTTTTGCAGCTGCAGTGTGCCTGGAGCCCAGGGCTTCCTGGTTTTAAAAGTCCTAGGCCTAAGCCTAACAGTAACCCTAGGAAGGTAAATCAGCCGGGTATTAGGGTTCTTCCTAAGGGAAAAGCCGTGAAAGCAGCCATGTTGTGGCACTTCTGCACTCCCTTTGGGATGCCTTTGGCAGATGAAGTAAGCCTGGAACTCAGGGCTTCCTGGTTAAAAAAATTCAAGCCCTAGGCTGAACCCTAACCCTAACCCTAGGCAGATAAATCAGCCTAGGTATAGGGATGGTGCCAAGGAAAAAGCTGTGAAAGCTGCCATGTTGTTGCACTTTTGTACTCCCCTTGGGATGCCTTGAACAGCTGCAGTGTGCCTGGAGCCCAGGGCTTCCTAGTTTCAAAAATCCTAGCCCTAGGCCTAAGCCTAACAATAACCCTGGGAAAGTAAATCAGCCTGATGTTAGGCTTCTTGCCAAGGAAAAAGCCGTGAAAGCAGCCATGTTGTGGCACTTTTGCACTCCCTTTTGGATGCCTTTCACAGCTCCAGTGTGCCTGGAACTCAGGGCTTCCTGCTTTTAAAAATCCTAGCCCTAGGCCGAACCGCAACCCTAAGACGAGAAAGGCAAATCAGCCAGGAATTAGGCATGTCCCCAAGGAAAAAGCTGTGGAGGCAGGCATGTTGTGGTACTTTTGCGCTCTTCTTGGCTAGTCCTTCGCAGCTGCTGTGTTCTTGGAACTCAGGGCTTTCTGGTTAATAGAGCCCTTACCCTAGGCGTAACTCAAACCTTAACCCTAGGAAGGAAAATCAGCCTATGGTTCGGGATGGTCTCATGGAAATATCAGTGGTGGCAGCCAAGTTGCGTCACTTTTGCGCTCCCCTTGGGATGCCTTTCGCAGCTGCAGTGTGCCTGGAGCCCAGGGCTTCCTGGTTTTAAAAGTCCTAGGCCAAAGCCTAACAGTAACCCTAGGAAGGTAAATCAGCCGGGTATTAGGGTTCTTCCTAAGGGAAAAGCCGTGAAAGCAGCCATGTTGTGGCACTTCTGCACTCCCTTTGGGATGCCTTTGGCAGATGAAGTAAGCCTGGAACTCAGGGCTTCCTGGTTAAAGAAATTCAAGCCCTAGGCTGAACCCTAACCCTAACCCTAGGCAGATAAATCAGCCTAGGTATAGGGATGGTGCCAAGGAAAAAGCTGTGAAAGCTGCCATGTTGTTGCACTTTTGTACTCCCCTTGGGATGCCTTGAACAGCTGCAGTGTGCCTGGAGCTAAGGGCTTCCTAGTTTTAAAAATCCTAGCCCTAGGCCTAAGCCTAATAGTAACCCTGGGAAGGTAACTCAGCCTGGTGTTAGGCGTCTTGCCAAGGAAAAAGCCGTGAAACAGCCATGTTTTGGCACTTTTGCACTCCCTTTTGGATGCCTTTCACAGCTCCAGTGTGCCTGGAACTCAGGGCTTCCTGCTTTTAAAAATCCTAGCCCTAGGCCGAACCCCAACCCTAAGACGAGAAAGGCAAATCAGCCAGGAATTAGGCATGTCCCCAAGGAAAAAGCTGTGGAGGCAGGCATGTTGTGGTACTTTTGCGCTCTTCTTGGCTAGTCCTTCGCAGCTGCTGTGTTCTTGGAACTCAGGGCTTTCTGGTTAATAGAACCCTTACCCTAGGCGTAACTCAAACCTTAACCCTAGGAAGGAAAATCAGCCTATGGTTCCGGATGGTCTCATGGAAATATCAGTGGTGGCAGCCAAGTTGCGTCACTTTTGCGCTCCCCTTGGGATGCCTTTCGCAGCTGCAGTGTGCCTGGAGCCCAGGGCTTCCTGGTTTTAAAAGTCCTAGGCCTAAGCCTAACAGTAACCCTAGGAAGGTAAATCAGCCGGGTATTAGGGTTCTTCCTAAGGGAAAAGCCGTGAAAGCAGCCATGTTGTGGCACTTCTGCACTCCCTTTGGGATGCCTTTGGCAGATGAAGTAAGCCTGGAACTCAGGGCTTCCTGGTTAAAAAAATTCAAGCCCTAGGCTGAACCCTAACCCTAACCCTAGGCAGATAAATCAGCCTAGGTATAGGGATGGTGCCAAGGAAAAAGCTGTGAAAGCTGCCATGTTGTTGCACTTTTGTACTCCCCTTGGGATGCCTTTTGCAGCTGCAGTGTGCCTGGAGCTAAGGGCTTCCTAGTTTCAAAAATCCTAGCCCTAGGCCTAAGCCTAACAGTAACCCTGGGAAAGTAAATCAGCCTGATGTTAGGCTTCTTGCCAAGGAAAAAGCCGTGAAAGCAGCCATGTTGTGGCACTTCTGCACTCCCTTTGGGATGCCTTTGGCAGATGAAGTAAGCCTGGAACTCAGGGCTTCCTGGTTAAAGAAATCCAAGCCCTAGGCTGAACCCTAACCCTAACCCTAGGCAGATAAATCAGCCTAGGTATAGGGATGGTGCCAAGGAAAAAGCTGTGAAAGCTGCCATGTTGTTGCACTTTTGTACTCCCCTTGGGATGCCTTGAACAGCTGCAGTGTGCCTGGAGCTAAGGGCTTCCTAGTTTCAAAAATCCTAGCCCTAGGCCTAAGCCTAACAGTAACCCTGGGAAAGTAAATCAGCCTGATGTTAGGCTTCTTGCCAAGGAAAAAGCCGTGAAAACAGCCATGTTGTGGCACTTTTGCACTCCCTTTTGGATGCCTTTCACAGCTCCAGTGTGCCTGGAACTCAGGGCTTCCTGCTTTTAAAAATCCTAGCCCTAGGCCGAACCCCAACCCTAAGACGAGAAAGGCAAATCAGCCAGGAATTAGGCATGTCCCCAAGGAAAAAGCTGTGGAGGCAGGCATGTTGTGGTACTTTTGCGCTCTTCTTGGCTAGTCCTTCGCAGCTGCTGTGTTCTTGGAACTCAGGGCTTTCTGGTTAATAGAACCCTTACCCTAGGCGTAACTCAAACCTTAACCCTAGGAAGGAAAATCAGCCTATGGTTCGGGATGGTCTCATGGAAATATCAGTGGTGGCAGCCAAGTTGCGTCACTTTTGCGCTCCCCTTGGGATGCCTTTTGCAGCTGCAGTGTGCCTGGAGCCCAGGGCTTCCTGGTTTTAAAAGTCCTAGGCCTAAGCCTAACAGTAACCCTAGGAAGGTAAATCAGCCGGGTATTAGGGTTCTTCCTAAGGGAAAAGCCGTGAAAGCAGCCATGTTGTGGCACTTCTGCACTCCCTTTGGGATGCCTTTGGCAGATGAAGTAAGCCTGGAACTCAGGGCTTCCTGGTTAAAGAAATCCAAGCCCTAGGCTGAACCCTAACCCTAACCCTAGGCAGATAAATCAGCCTAGGTATAGGGATGGTGCCAAGGAAAAAGCTGTGAAAGCTGCCATGTTGTTGCACTTTTGTACTCCCCTTGGGATGCCTTGAACAGCTGCAGTGTGCCTGGAGCCCAGGGCTTCCTAGTTTTAAAAATCCTAGCCCTAGGCCTAAGCCTAAAACTAACCGTGGGAAGGTAAGTCAGCCTGATGTTAGGCGTCTTGCCAAGGAAAAAGCCGTGAAAGCAGCCATGTTGTGGCACTTTTGCACTCCCTTTTGGATGCCTTTCACAGCTCCAGTGTGCCTGGAACTCAGGGCTTCCTGCTTTTAAAAATCCTAGCCCTAGGCCGAACCGCAACCCTAAGACGAGAAAGGCAAATCAGCCAGGAATTAGGCATGTCCCCAAGGAAAAAGCTGTGGAGGCAGGCATGTTGTGGTACTTTTGCGCTCTTCTTGGCTAGTCCTTCGCAGCTGCTGTGTTCTTGGAACTCAGGGCTTTCTGGTTAATAGAACCCTTACCCTAGGCGTAACTCAAACCTTAACCCTAGGAAGGAAAATCAGCCTATGGTTCGGGATGGTCTCATGGAAATATCAGTGGTGGCAGCCAAGTTGCGTCACTTTTGCGCTCCCCTTGGGATGCCTTTTGCAGCTGCAGTGTGCCTGGAGCCCAGGGCTTCCTGGTTTTAAAAGTCCTAGGCCTAAGCCTAACAGTAACCCTAGGAAGGTAAATCAGCCGGGTATTAGGGTTCTTCCTAAGGGAAAAGCCGTGAAAGCAGCCATGTTGTGGCACTTCTGCACTCCCTTTGGGATGCCTTTGGCAGATGAAGTAAGCCTGGAACTCAGGGCTTCCTGGTTAAAAAAATTCAAGCCCTAGGCTGAACCCTAACCCTAACCCTAGGCAGATAAATCAGCCTAGGTATAGGGATGGTGCCAAGGAAAAAGCTGTGAAAGCTGCCATGTTGTTGCACTTTTGTACTCCCCTTGGGATGCCTTGAACAGCTGCAGTGTGCCTGGAGCCCAGGGCTTCCTAGTTTCAAAAATCCTAGCCCTAGGCCTAAGCCTAACAGTAACCCTGGGAAAGTAAATCAGCCTGATGTTAGGCTTCTTGCCAAGGAAAAAGCCGTGAAAGCAGCCATGTTGTGGCACTTCTGCACTCCCTTTGGGATGCCTTTGGCAGATGAAGTAAGCCTGGAACTCAGGGCTTCCTGGTTAAAGAAATCCAAGCCCTAGGCTGAACCCTAACCCTAACCCTAGGCAGATAAATCAGCCTAGGTATAGGGATGGTGCCAAGGAAAAAGCTGTGAAAGCTGCCATGTTGTTGCACTTTTGTACTCCCCTTGGGATGCCTTGAACAGCTGCAGTGTGCCTGGAGCTAAGGGCTTCCTAGTTTCAAAAATCCTAGCCCTAGGCCTAAGCCTAACAGTAACCCTGGGAAAGTAAATCAGCCTGATGTTAGGCTTCTTGCCAAGGAAAAAGCCGTGAAAGCAGCCATGTTGTGGCACTTTTGCACTCCCTTTTGGATGCCTTTCACAGCTCCAGTGTGCCTGGAACTCAGGGCTTCCTGCTTTTAAAAATCCTAGCCCTAGGCCGAACCGCAACCCTAAGACGAGAAAGGCAAATCAGCCAGGAATTAGGCATGTCCCCAAGGAAAAAGCTGTGGAGGCAGGCATGTTGTGGTACTTTTGCGCTCTTCTTGGCTAGTCCTTCGCAGCTGCTATGTTCTTGGAACTCAGGGCTTTCTGGTTAATAGACCCTTACCCTAGGCGTAACTCAAACCTTAACCCTAGGAAGGAAAATCAGCCTATGGTTCGGGATGGTCTCATGGAAATATCAGTGGTGGCAGCCAAGTTGCGTCACTTTTGCGCTCCCCTTGGGATGCCTTTTGCAGCTGCAGTGTGCCTGGAGCCCAGGGCTTCCTGGTTTTAAAAGTCCTAGGCCTAAGCCTAACAGTAACCCTAGGAAGGTAAATCAGCCGGGTATTAGGGTTCTTCCTAAGGGAAAAGCCGTGAAAGCAGCCATGTTGTGGCACTTCTGCACTCCCTTTGGGATGCCTTTGGCAGATGAAGTAAGCCTGGAACTCAGGGCTTCCTGGTTAAAAAAATTCAAGCCCTAGGCTGAACCCTAACCCTAACCCTAGGCAGATAAATCAGCCTAGGTATAGGGATGGTGCCAAGGAAAAAGCTGTGAAAGCTGCCATGTTGTTGCACTTTTGTACTCCCCTTGGGATGCCTTGAACAGCTGCAGTGTGCCTGGAGCTAAGGGCCTCCTAGTTTCAAAAATCCTAGCCCTAGGCCTAAGCCTAACAGTAACCCTGGGAAAGTAAATCAGCCTGATGTTAGGCTTCTTGCCAAGGAAAAAGCCGTGAAAGCAGCCATGTTGTGGCACTTTTGCACTCCCTTTTGGATGCCTTTCACAGCTCCAGTGTGCCTGGAACTCAGGGCTTCCTGCTTTTAAAAATCCTAGCCCTAGGCCGAACCGCAACCCTAAGACGAGAAAGGCAAATCAGCCAGGAATTAGGCATGTCCCCAAGGAAAAAGCTGTGGAGGCAGGCATGTTGTGGTACTTTTGCGCTCTTCTTGGCTAGTCCTTCGCAGCTGCTGTGTTCTTGGAACTCAGGGCTTTCTGGTTAATAGAACCCTTACCCTAGGCGTAACTCAAACCTTAACCCTAGGAAGGAAAATCAGCCTATGGTTCGGGATGGTCTCATGGAAATATCAGTGGTGGCAGCCAAGTTGCGTCACTTTTGCGCTCCCCTTGGGATGCCTTTTGCAGCTGCAGTGTGCCTGGAGCCCAGGGCTTCCTGGTTTTAAAAGTCCTAGGCCTAAGCCTAACAGTAACCCTAGGAAGGTAAATCAGCCGGGTATTAGGGTTCTTCCTAAGGGAAAAGCCGTGAAAGCAGCCATGTTGTGGCACTTCTGCACTCCCTTTTGGATGCCTTTGGCAGATGAAGTAAGCCTGGAACTCAGGGCTTCCTGGTTAAAGAAATCCAAGCCCTAGGCTGAACCCTAACCCTAACCCTAGGCAGATAAATCAGCCTAGGTATAGGGATGGTGCCAAGGAAAAAGCTGTGAAAGCTGCCATGTTGTTGCACTTTTGTACTCCCCTTGCGATGCCTTGAACAGCTGCAGTGTGCCTGGAGCCCAGGGCTTCCTAGTTTCAAAAATCCTAGCCCTAGGCCTAAGCCTAACAGTAACCCTGGGAAAGTAAATCAGCCTGATGTTAGGTTTCTTGCCAAGGAAAAAGCCGTGAAAGCAGCCATGTTGTGGCACTTTTGCACTCCCTTTTGGATGCCTTTCACAGCTCCAGTGTGCCTGGAACTCAGGGCTTCCTGCTTTTAAAAATCCTAGCCCTAGGCCGAACCGCAACCCTAAGACGAGAAAGGCAAATCAGCCAGGAATTAGGCATGTCCCCAAGGAAAAAGCTGTGGAGGCAGGCATGTTGTGGTACTTTTGCGCTCTTCTTGGCTAGTCCTTCGCAGCTGCTGTGTTCTTGGAACTCAGGGCTTTCTGGTTAATAGACCCTTACCCTAGGCGTAACTCAAACCTTAACCCTAGGAAGGAAAATCAGCCTATGGTTCGGGATGGTCTCATGGAAATATCAGTGGTGGCAGCCAAGTTGCGTCACTTTTGCGCTCCCCTTGGGATGCCTTTTGCAGCTGCAGTGTGCCTGGAGCCCAGGGCTTCCTGGTTTTAAAAGTCCTAGGCCTAAGCCTAACAGTAACCCTAGGAAGGTAAATCAGCCGGGTATTAGGGTTCTTCCTAAGGGAAAAGCCGTGAAAGCAGCCATGTTGTGGCACTTCTGCACTCCCTTTGGGATGCCTTTGGCAGATGAAGTAAGCCTGGAACTCAGGGCTTCCTGGTTAAAGAAATCCAAGCCCTAGGCTGAACCCTAACCCTAACCCTAGGCAGATAAATCAGCCTAGGTATAGGGATGGTGCCAAGGAAAAAGCTGTGAAAGCTGCCATGTTGTTGCACTTTTGTACTCCCCTTGGGATGCCTTGAACAGCTGCAGTGTGCCTGGAGCCCAGGGCTTCCTAGTTTCAAAAATCCTAGCCCTAGGCCTAAGCCTAACAGTAACCCTGGGAAAGTAAATCAGCCTGATGTTAGGTTTCTTGCCAAGGAAAAAGCCGTGAAAGCAGCCATGTTGTGGCACTTTTGCACTCCCTTTTGGATGCCTTTCACAGCTCCAGTGTGCCTGGAACTCAGGGCTTCCTGCTTTTAAAAATCCTAGCCCTAGGCCGAACCCCAACCCTAAGACGAGAAAGGCAAATCAGCCAGGAATTAGGCATGTCCCCAAGGAAAAAGCTGTGGAGGCAGGCATGTTGTGGTACTTTTGCGCTCTTCTTGGGTAGTCCTTCGCAGCTGCTGTGTTCTTGGAACTCAGGGCTTTCTGGTTAATAGACCCTTACCCTAGGCGTAACTCAAACCTTAACCCTAGGAAGGAAAATCAGCCTATGGTTCGGGATGGTCTCATGGAAATATCAGTGGTGGCAGCCAAGTTGCGTCACTTTTGCGCTCCCCTTGGGATGCCTTTTGCAGCTGCAGTGTGCCTGGAGCCCAGGGCTTCCTGGTTTTAAAAGTCCTAGGCCTAAGCCTAACAGTAACCCTAGGAAGGTAAATCAGCCGGGTATTAGGGTTCTTCCTAAGGGAAAAGCCGTGAAAGCAGCCATGTTGTGGCACTTCTGCACTCCCTTTGGGATGCCTTTGGCAGATGAAGTAAGCCTGGAACTCAGGGCTTCCTGGTAAAAAAAATTCAAGCCCTAGGCTGAACCCTAACCCTAACCCTAGGCAGATAAATCAGCCTAGGTATAGGGATGGTGCCAAGGAAAAAGCTGTGAAAGCTGCCATGTTGTTGCACTTTTGTACTCCCCTTGCGATGCCTTGAACAGCTGCAGTGTGCCTGGAGCTAAGGGCCTCCTAGTTTCAAAAATCCTAGCCCTAGGCCTAAGCCTAACAGTAACCCTGGGAAAGTAAAACAGCCTGATGTTAGGCTTCTTGCCAAGGAAAAAGCCGTGAAAGCAGCCATGTTGTGGCACTTTTGCACTCCCTTTTGGATGCCTTTCACAGCTCCAGTGTGCCTGGAACTCAGGGCTTCCTGCTTTTAAAAATCCTAGCCCTAGGCCGAACCGCAACCCTAAGACGAGAAAGGCAAATCAGCCAGGAATTAGGCATGTCCCCAAGGAAAAAGCTGTGGAGGCAGGCATGTTGTGGTACTTTTGCGCTCTTCTTGGCTAGTCCTTCGCAGCTGCTGTGTTCTTGGAACTCAGGGCTTTCTGGTTAATAGAACCCTTACCCTAGGCGTAACTCAAACCTTAACCCTAGGAAGGAAAATCAGCCTATGGTTCGGGATGGTCTCATGGAAATATCAGTGGTGGCAGCCAAGTTGCGTCACTTTTGCGCTCCCCTTGGGATGCCTTTTGCAGCTGCAGTGTGCCTGGAGCCCAGGGCTTCCTGGTTTTAAAAGTCCTAGGCCTAAGCCTAACAGTAACCCTAGGAAGGTAAATCAGCCGGGTATTAGGGTTCTTCCTAAGGGAAAAGCCGTGAAAGCAGCCATGTTGTGGCACTTCTGCACTCCCTTTGGGATGCCTTTGGCAGATGAAGTAAGCCTGGAAGTCAGGGCTACCTCGTTAAAGAAATCCAAGCCCTAGGCTGAACCCTAACCCTAACCCTAGGCAGATAAATCAGCCTAGGTATAGGGATGGTGCCAAGGAAAAAGCTGTGAAAGCTGCCATGTTGTTGCACTTTTGTACTCCCCTTGGGATGCCTTGAACAGCTGCAGTGTGCCTGGAGCTAAGGGCTTCCTAGTTTCAAAAATCCTAGCCCTAGGCCTAAGCCTAACAGTAACCCTGGGAAAGTATGTCAGCCTGGTGTTAGGCGTCTTGCCAAGGAAAAAGCCGTGAAACAGCCATGTTGTGGCACTTTTGCACTCCCTTTTGGATGCCTTTCACAGCTCCAGTGTGCCTGGAACTCAGGGCTTCCTGCTTTTAAAAATCCTAGCCCTAGGCCGAACCCCAACCCTATGACGAGAAAGGCAAATCAGCCAGGAATTAGGCATGTCCCCAAGGAAAAAGCTGTGGAGGCAGGCATGTTGTGGTACTTTTGCGCTCTTCTTGGCTAGTCCTTCGCAGCTGCTGTGTTCTTGGAACTCAGGGCTTTCTGGTTAATAGAACCCTTACCCTAGGCGTAACTCAAACCTTAACCCTAGGAAGGAAAATCAACCTATGGTTCGGGATGGTCTCATGGAAATATCAGTGGTGGCAGCCAAGTTGCGTCACTTTTGCGCTCCCCTTGGGATGCCTTTCGCAGCTGCAGTGTGCCTGGAGCTAAGGGCTTCCTGGTTTTAAAAGTCCTAGGCCTAAGCCTAACAGTAACCCTAGGAAGGTAAATCAGCCGGGTATTAGGGTTCTTCCTAAGGGAAAAGCCGTGAAAGCAGCCATGTTGTGGCACTTCTGCACTCCCTTTGGGATGCCTTTGGCAGATGAAGTAAGCCTGGAACTCAGGGCTTCCTGGTTAAAAAAATTCAAGCCCTAGGCTGAACCCTAACCCTAACCCTAGGCAGATAAATCAGCCTAGGTATAGGGATGGTGCCAAGGAAAAAGCTGTGAAAGCTGCCATGTTGTTGCACTTTTGTACTCCCCTTGGGATGCCTTGAACAGCTGCAGTGTGCCTGGAGCTAAGGGCTTCCTAGTTTCAAAAATCCTAGCCCTAGGCCTAAGCCTAACAGTAACCCTGGGAAAGTAAATCAGCCAGATGTTAGGCTTCTTGCCAAGGAAAAAGCCGTGAAAGCAGCCATGTTGTGGCACTTCTGCACTCCCTTTGGGATGCCTTTGGCAGATGAAGTAAGCCTGGAACTCAGGGCTTCCTGGTTAAAGAAATCCAAGCCCTAGGATGAAGCCTAACCCTAACCCTAGGCAGATAAATCAGCCTAGGTATAGGGATGGTGCCAAGGAAAAAGCTGTGAAAGCTGCCATGTTGTTGCACTTTTGTACTCCCCTTGGGATGCCTTGAACAGCTGCAGTGTGCCTGGAGCTAAGGGCTTCCTAGTTTCAAAAATCCTAGCCCTAGGCCTAAGCCTAACAGTAACCCTGGGAAAGTAAATCAGCCTGATGTTAGGCTTCTTGCCAAGGAAAGAGCCGTGAAAGCAGCCATGTTGTGGCACTTCTGCACTCCCTTTGGGATGCCTTTGGCAGATGAAGTAAGCCTGGAACTCAGGGCTTCCTGGTTAAAGAAATCCAAGCCCTAGGCTGAACCCTAACCCTAACCCTAGGCAGATAAATCAGCCTAGGTATAGGGATGGTGCCAAGGAAAAAGCTGTGAAAGCTGCCATGTTGTTGCACTTTTGTACTCCCCTTGGGATGCCTTGAACAGCTGCAGTGTGCCTGGAGCCCAGGGCTTCCTAGTTTCAAAAATCCTAGCCCTAGGCCTAAGCCTAACAGTAACCCTGGGAAAGTATGTCAGCCTGGTGTTAGGCTTCTTGCCAAGGAAAAAGCCGTGAAAGCAGCCATGTTGTGGCACTTTTGCACTCCCTTTTGGATGCCTTTCACAGCTCCAGTGTGCCTGGAACTCAGGGCTTCCTGCTTTTAAAAATCCTAGCCCTAGGCCGAACCCCAACCCTAAGACGAGAAAGGCAAATCAGCCAGGAATTAGGCATGTCCCCAAGGAAAAAGCTGTGGAGGCAGGCATGTTGTGGTACTTTTGCGCTCTTCTTGGCTAGTCCTTCGCAGCTGCTGTGTTCTTGGAACTCAGGGCTTTCTGGTTAATAGAGCCCTTACCCTAGGCGTAACTCAAACCTTAACCCTAGGAAGGAAAATCAACCTATGGTTCGGGATGGTCTCATGGAAATATCAGTGGTGGCAGCCAAGTTGCGTCACTTTTGCGCTCCCCTTGGGATGCCTTTTGCAGCTGCAGTGTGCCTGGAGCCCAGGGCTTCCTGGTTTTAAAAGTCCTAGGCCTAAGCCTAACAGTAACCCTAGGAAGGTAAATCAGCCGGGTATTAGGGTTCTTCCTAAGGGAAAAGCCGTGAAAGCAGCCATGTTGTGGCACTTCTGCACTCCCTTTGGGATGCCTTTGGCAGATGAAGTAAGCCTGGAACTCAGGGCTTCCTGGTTAAAGAAATCCAAGCCCTAGGCTGAACCCTAACCCTAACCCTAGGCAGATAAATCAGCCTAGGTATAGGGATGGTGCCAAGGAAAAAGCTGTGAAAGCTGCCATGTTGTTGCACTTTTGTACTCCCCTTGGGATGCCTTGAACAGCTGCAGTGTGCCTGGAGCCCAGGGCTTCCTAGTTTCAAAAATCCTAGCCCTAGGCCTAAGCCTAACAGTAACCCTGGGAAAGTAAATCAGCCTGATGTTAGGCTTCTTGCCAAGGAAAAAGCCGTGAAAGCAGCCATGTTGTGGCACTTCTGCGCTCCCTTTGGGATGCCTTTGGCAGATGAAGTAAGCCTGGAACTCAGGGCTTCCTGGTTAAAGAAATCCAAGCCCTAGGCTGAACCCTAACCCTAACCCTAGGCAGATAAATCAGCCTAGGTATAGGGATGGTGCCAAGGAAAAAGCTGTGAAAGCTGCCATGTTGTTGCACTTTTGTACTCCCCTTGGGATGCCTTGAACAGCTGCAGTGTGCCTGGAGCCCAGGGCTTCCTAGTTTCAAAAATCCTAGCCCTAGGCCTAAGCCTAACAGTAACCCTGGGAAAGTATGTCAGCCTGGTGTTAGGCTTCTTGCCAAGGAAAAAGCCGTGAAAGCAGCCATGTTGTGGCACTTTTGCACTCCCTTTTGGATGCCTTTCACAGCTCCAGTGTGCCTGGAACTCAGGGCTTCCTGCTTTTAAAAATCCTAGCCCTAGGCCGAACCCCAACCCTAAGACGAGAAAGGCAAATCAGCCAGGAATTAGGCATGTCCCCAAGGAAAAAGCTGTGGAGGCAGGCATGTTGTGGTACTTTTGCGCTCTTCTTGGCTAGTCCTTCGCAGCTGCTGTGTTCTTGGAACTCAGGGCTTTCTGGTTAATAGACCCTTACCCTAGGCGTAACTCAAACCTTAACCCTAGGAAGGAAAATCAGCCTATGGTTCGGGATGGTCTCATGGAAATATCAGTGGTGGCAGCCAAGTTGCGTCACTTTTGCGCTCCCCTTGGGATGCCTTTTGCAGCTGCAGTGTGCCTGGAGCCCAGGGCTTCCTGGTTTTAAAAGTCCTAGGCCTAAGCCTAACAGTAACCCTAGGAAGGTAAATCAGCCGGGTATTAGGGTTCTTCCTAAGGGAAAAGCCGTGAAAGCAGCCATGTTGTGGCACTTCTGCACTCCCTTTGGGATGCCTTTGGCAGATGAAGTAAGCCTGGAACTCAGGGCTTCCTGGTAAAAAAAATTCAAGCCCTAGGCTGAACCCTAACCCTAACCCTAGGCAGATAAATCAGCCTAGGTATAGGGATGGTGCCAAGGAAAAAGCTGTGAAAGCTGCCATGTTGTTGCACTTTTGTACTCCCCTTGGGATGCCTTGAACAGCTGCAGTGTGCCTGGAGCTAAGGGCCTCCTAGTTTCAAAAATCCTAGCCCTAGGCCTAAGCCTAACAGTAACCCTGGGAAAGTAAATCAGCCTGATGTTAGGCTTCTTGCCAAGGAAAAAGCCGTGAAAGCAGCCATGTTGTGGCACTTTTGCACTCCCTTTTGGATGCCTTTCACAGCTCCAGTGTGCCTGGAACTCAGGGCTTCCTGCTTTTAAAAATCCTAGCCCTAGGCCGAACCGCAACCCTAAGACGAGAAAGGCAAATCAGCCAGGAATTAGGCATGTCCCCAAGGAAAAAGCTGTGGAGGCAGGCATGTTGTGGTACTTTTGCGCTCTTCTTGGCTAGTCCTTCGCAGCTGCTGTGTTCTTGGAACTCAGGGCTTTCTGGTTAATAGAACCCTTACCCTAGGCGTAACTCAAACCTTAACCCTAGGAAGGAAAATCAACCTATGGTTCGGGATGGTCTCATGGAAATATCAGTGGTGGCAGCCAAGTTGCGTCACTTTTGCGCTCCCCTTGGGATGCCTTTTGCAGCTGCAGTGTGCCTGGAGCCCAGGGCTTCCTGGTTTTAAAAGTCCTAGGCCTAAGCCTAACAGTAACCCTAGGAAGGTAAATCAGCCGGGTATTAGGGTTCTTCCTAAGGGAAAAGCCGTGAAAGCAGCCATGTTGTGGCACTTCTGCACTCCCTTTGGGATGCCTTTGGCAGATGAAGTAAGCCTGGAACTCAGGGCTTCCTGGTTAAAGAAATCCAAGCCCTAGGCTGAACCCTAACCCTAACCCTAGGCAGATAAATCAGCCTAGGTATAGGGATGGTGCCAAGGAAAAAGCTGTGAAAGCTGCCATGTTGTTGCACTTTTGTACTCCCCTTGGGATGCCTTGAACAGCTGCAGTGTGCCTGGAGCCCAGGGCTTCCTAGTTTCAAAAATCCTAGCCCTAGGCCTAAGCCTAACAATAACCCTGGGAAAGTAAATCAGCCTGATGTTAGGCTTCTTGCCAAGGAAAAAGCCGTGAAAGCAGCCATGTTGTGGCACTTTTGCACTCCCTTTTGGATGCCTTTCACAGCTCCAGTGTGCCTGGAACTCAGGGCTTCCTGATTTTAAAAATCCTAGCCCTAGGCCGAACCCCAACCCTAAGACGAGAAAGGCAAATCAGCCAGGAATTAGGCATGTCCCCAAGGAAAAAGCTGTGGAGGCAGGCATGTTGTGGTACTTTTGCGCTCTTCTTGGCTAGTCCTTCGCAGCTGCTGTGTTCTTGGAACTCAGGGCTTTCTGGTTAATAGAGCCCTTACCCTAGGCGTAACTCAAACCTTAACCCTAGGAAGGAAAATCAGCCTATGGTTCGGGATGGTCTCATGGAAATATCAGTGGTGGCAGCCAAGTTGCGTCACTTTTGCGCTCCCCTTGGGATGCCTTTCGCAGCTGCAGTGTGCCTGGAGCCCAGGGCTTCCTGGTTTTAAAAGTCCTAGGCCAAAGCCTAACAGTAACCCTAGGAAGGTAAATCAGCCGGGTATTAGGGTTCTTCCTAAGGGAAAAGCCGTGAAAGCAGCCATGTTGTGGCACTTCTGCACTCCCTTTGGGATGCCTTTGGCAGATGAAGTAAGCCTGGAACTCAGGGCTTCCTGGTTAAAGAAATTCAAGCCCTAGGCTGAACCCTAACCCTAACCCTAGGCAGATAAATCAGCCTAGGTATAGGGATGGTGCCAAGGAAAAAGCTGTGAAAGCTGCCATGTTGTTGCACTTTTGTACTCCCCTTGGGATGCCTTGAACAGCTGCAGTGTGCCTGGAGCTAAGGGCTTCCTAGTTTTAAAAATCCTAGCCCTAGGCCTAAGCCTAATAGTAACCCTGGGAAGGTAACTCAGCCTGGTGTTAGGTGTCTTGCCAAGGAAAAAGCCGTGAAACAGCCATGTTTTGGCACTTTTGCACTCCCTTTTGGATGCCTTTCACAGCTCCAGTGTGCCTGGAACTCAGGGCTTCCTGCTTTTAAAAATCCTAGCCCTAGGCCGAACCCCAACCCTAAGACGAGAAAGGCAAATCAGCCAGGAATTAGGCATGTCCCCAAGGAAAAAGCTGTGGAGGCAGGCATGTTGTGGTACTTTTGCGCTCTTCTTGGCTAGTCCTTCGCAGCTGCTGTGTTCTTGGAACTCAGGGCTTTCTGGTTAATAGACCCTTACCCTAGGCGTAACTCAAACCTTAACCCTAGGAAGGAAAATCAGCCTATGGTTCGGGATGGTCTCATGGAAATATCAGTGGTGGCAGCCAAGTTGCGTCACTTTTGCGCTCCCCTTGGGATGCCTTTTGCAGCTGCAGTGTGCCTGGAGCCCAGGGCTTCCTGGTTTTAAAAGTCCTAGGCCTAAGCCTAACAGTAACCCTAGGAAGGTAAATCAGCCGGGTATTAGGGTTCTTCCTAAGGGAAAAGCCGTGAAAGCAGCCATGTTGTGGCACTTCTGCACTCCCTTTGGGATGCCTTTGGCAGATGAAGTAAGCCTGGAACTCAGGGCTTCCTGGTTAAAAAAATTCAAGCCCTAGGCTGAACCCTAACCCTAACCCTAGGCAGATAAATCAGCCTAGGTATAGGGATGGTGCCAAGGAAAAAGCTGTGAAAGCTGCCATGTTGTTGCACTTTTGTACTCCCCTTGGGATGCCTTGAACAGCTGCAGTGTGCCTGGAGCTAAGGGCTTCCTAGTTTCAAAAATCCTAGCCCTAGGCCTAAGCCTAACAGTAACCCTGGGAAAGTAAATCAGCCTGATGTTAGGCTTCTTGCCAAGGAAAAAGCCGTGAAAGCAGCCATGTTGTGGCACTTCTGCACTCCCTTTGGGATGCCTTTGGCAGATGAAGTAAGCCTGGAACTCAGGGCTTCCTGGTTAAAGAAATCCAAGCCCTAGGCTGAACCCTAACCCTAACCCTAGGCAGATAAATCAGCCTAGGTATAGGGATGGTGCCAAGGAAAAAGCTGTGAAAGCTGCCATGTTGTTGCACTTTTGTACTCCCCTTGGGATGCCTTGAACAGCTGCAGTGTGCCTGGAGCTAAGGGCTTCCTAGTTTCAAAAATCCTAGCCCTAGGCCTAAGCCTAACAGTAACCCTGGGAAAGTAAATCAGCCTGATGTTAGGCTTCTTGCCAAGGAAAAAGCCGTGAAAACAGCCATGTTGTGGCACTTTTGCACTCCCTTTTGGATGCCTTTCACAGCTGCAGTGTGCCTGGAACTCAGGGCTTCCTGCTTTTAAAAATCCTAGCCCTAGGCCGAACCCCAACCCTAAGACGAGAAAGGCAAATCAGCCAGGAATTAGGCATGTCCCCAAGGAAAAAGCTGTGGAGGCAGGCATGTTGTGGTACTTTTGCGCTCTTCTTGGCTAGTCCTTCGTAGCTGCTGTGTTCTTGGAACTCAGGGCTTTCTGGTTAATAGACCCTTACCCTAGGCGTAACTCAAACCTTAACCCTAGGAAGGAAAATCAGCCTATGGTTCGGGATGGTCTCATGGAAATATCAGTGGTGGCAGCCAAGTTGCGTCACTTTTGCGCTCCCCTTGGGATGCCTTTTGCAGCTGCAGTGTGCCTGGAGCCCAGGGCTTCCTGGTTTTAAAAGTCCTAGGCCTAAGCCTAACAGTAACCCTAGGAAGGTAAATCAGCCGGGTATTAGGGTTCTTCCTAAGGGAAAAGCCGTGAAAGCAGCCATGTTGTGGCACTTCTGCACTCCCTTTGGGATGCCTTTGGCAGATGAAGTAAGCCTGGAACTCAGGGCTTCCTGGTTAAAGAAATCCAAGCCCTAGGCTGAACCCTAACCCTAACCCTAGGCAGATAAATCAGCCTAGGTATAGGGATGGTGCCAAGGAAAAAGCTGTGAAAGCTGCCATGTTGTTGCACTTTTGTACTCCCCTTGGGATGCCTTGAACAGCTGCAGTGTGCCTGGAGCCCAGGGCTTCCTAGTTTTAAAAATCCTAGCCCTAGGCCTAAGCCTAAAACTAACCGTGGGAAGGTAAGTCAGCCTGATGTTAGGCGTCTTGCCAAGGAAAAAGCCGTGAAAGCAGCCATGTTGTGGCACTTTTGCACTCCCTTTTGGATGCCTTTCACAGCTCCAGTGTGCCTGGAACTCAGGGCTTCCTGCTTTTAAAAATCCTAGCCCTAGGCCGAACCGCAACCCTAAGACGAGAAAGGCAAATCAGCCAGGAATTAGGCATGTCCCCAAGGAAAAAGCTGTGGAGGCAGGCATGTTGTGGTACTTTTGCGCTCTTCTTGGCTAGTCCTTCGCAGCTGCTGTGTTCTTGGAACTCAGGGCTTTCTGGTTAATAGAACCCTTACCCTAGGCGTAACTCAAACCTTAACCCTAGGAAGGAAAATCAGCCTATGGTTCGGGATGGTCTCATGGAAATATCAGTGGTGGCAGCCAAGTTGCGTCACTTTTGCGCTCCCCTTGGGATGCCTTTTGCAGCTGCAGTGTGCCTGGAGCCCAGGGCTTCCTGGTTTTAAAAGTCCTAGGCCTAAGCCTAACAGTAACCCTAGGAAGGTAAATCAGCCGGGTATTAGGGTTCTTCCTAAGGGAAAAGCCGTGAAAGCAGCCATGTTGTGGCACTTCTGCACTCCCTTTGGGATGCCTTTGGCAGATGAAGTAAGCCTGGAACTCAGGGCTTCCTGGTTAAAAAAATTCAAGCCCTAGGCTGAACCCTAACCCTAACCCTAGGCAGATAAATCAGCCTAGGTATAGGGATGGTGCCAAGGAAAAAGCTGTGAAAGCTGCCATGTTGTTGCACTTTTGTACTCCCCTTGGGATGCCTTGAACAGCTGCAGTGTGCCTGGAGCCCAGGGCTTCCTAGTTTCAAAAATCCTAGCCCTAGGCCTAAGCCTAACAGTAACCCTGGGAAAGTAAATCAGCCTGATGTTAGGCTTCTTGCCAAGGAAAAAGCCGTGAAAGCAGCCATGTTGTGGCACTTCTGCACTCCCTTTGGGATGCCTTTGGCAGATGAAGTAAGCCTGGAACTCAGGGCTTCCTGGTTAAAGAAATCCAAGCCCTAGGCTGAACCCTAACCCTAACCCTAGGCAGATAAATCAGCCTAGGTATAGGGATGGTGCCAAGGAAAAAGCTGTGAAAGCTGCCATGTTGTTGCACTTTTGTACTCCCCTTGGGATGCCTTGAACAGCTGCAGTGTGCCTGGAGCTAAGGGCTTCCTAGTTTCAAAAATCCTAGCCCTAGGCCTAAGCCTAACAGTAACCCTGGGAAAGTAAATCAGCCTGATGTTAGGCTTCTTGCCAAGGAAAAAGCCGTGAAAGCAGCCATGTTGTGGCACTTTTGCACTCCCTTTTGGATGCCTTTCACAGCTCCAGTGTGCCTGGAACTCAGGGCTTCCTGCTTTTAAAAATCCTAGCCCTAGGCCGAACCCCAACCCTAAGACGAGAAAGGCAAATCAGCCAGGAATTAGGCATGTCCCCAAGGAAAAAGCTGTGGAGGCAGGCATGTTGTGGTACTTTTGCGCTCTTCTTGGCTAGTCCTTCGCAGCTGCTATGTTCTTGGAACTCAGGGCTTTCTGGTTAATAGACCCTTACCCTAGGCGTAACTCAAACCTTAACCCTAGGAAGGAAAATCAGCCTATGGTTCGGGATGGTCTCATGGAAATATCAGTGGTGGCAGCCAAGTTGCGTCACTTTTGCGCTCCCCTTGGGATGCCTTTTGCAGCTGCAGTGTGCCTGGAGCCCAGGGCTTCCTGGTTTTAAAAGTCCTAGGCCTAAGCCTAACAGTAACCCTAGGAAGGTAAATCAGCCGGGTATTAGGGTTCTTCCTAAGGGAAAAGCCGTGAAAGCAGCCATGTTGTGGCACTTCTGCACTCCCTTTGGGATGCCTTTGGCAGATGAAGTAAGCCTGGAACTCAGGGCTTCCTGGTTAAAAAAATTCAAGCCCTAGGCTGAACCCTAACCCTAACCCTAGGCAGATAAATCAGCCTAGGTATAGGGATGGTGCCAAGGAAAAAGCTGTGAAAGCTGCCATGTTGTTGCACTTTTGTACTCCCCTTGGGATGCCTTGAACAGCTGCAGTGTGCCTGGAGCTAAGGGCCTCCTAGTTTCAAAAATCCTAGCCCTAGGCCTAAGCCTAACAGTAACCCTGGGAAAGTAAATCAGCCTGATGTTAGGCTTCTTGCCAAGGAAAAAGCCGTGAAAGCAGCCATGTTGTGGCACTTTTGCACTCCCTTTTGGATGCCTTTCACAGCTCCAGTGTGCCTGGAACTCAGGGCTTCCTGCTTTTAAAAATCCTAGCCCTAGGCCGAACCCCAACCCTAAGACGAGAAAGGCAAATCAGCCAGGAATTAGGCATGTCCCCAAGGAAAAAGCTGTGGAGGCAGGCATGTTGTGGTACTTTTGCGCTCTTCTTGGCTAGTCCTTCGCAGCTGCTGTGTTCTTGGAACTCAGGGCTTTCTGGTTAATAGACCCTTACCCTAGGCGTAACTCAAACCTTAACCCTAGGAAGGAAAATCAGCCTATGGTTCGGGATGGTCTCATGGAAATATCAGTGGTGGCAGCCAAGTTGCGTCACTTTTGCGCTCCCCTTGGGATGCCTTTTGCAGCTGCAGTGTGCCTGGAGCCCAGGGCTTCCTGGTTTTAAAAGTCCTAGGCCTAAGCCTAACAGTAACCCTAGGAAGGTAAATCAGCCGGGTATTAGGGTTCTTCCTAAGGGAAAAGCCGTGAAAGCAGCCATGTTGTGGCACTTCTGCACTCCCTTTGGGATGCCTTTGGCAGATGAAGTAAGCCTGGAACTCAGGGCTTCCTGGTTAAAAAAATTCAAGCCCTAGGCTGAACCCTAACCCTAACCCTAGGCAGATAAATCAGCCTAGGTATAGGGATGGTGCCAAGGAAAAAGCTGTGAAAGCTGCCATGTTTTTGCACTTTTGTACTCCCCTTGGGATGCCTTGAACAGCTGCAGTGTGCCTGGAGCTAAGGGCTTCCTAGTTTCAAAAATCCTAGCCCTAGGCCTAAGCCTAACAGTAACCCTGGGAAAGTAAATCAGCCTGATGTTAGGCTTCTTGCCAAGGAAAAAGCCGTGAAAGCAGCCATGTTGTGGCACTTCTGCACTCCCTTTGGGATGCCTTTGGCAGATGAAGTAAGCCTGGAACTCAGGGCTTCCTGGTTAAAGAAATCCAAGCCCTAGGCTGAACCCTAACCCTAACCCTAGGCAGATAAATCAGCCTAGGTATAGGGATGGTGCCAAGGAAAAAGCTGTGAAAGCTGCCATGTTGTTGCACTTTTGTACTCCCCTTGGGATGCCTTGAACAGCTGCAGTGTGCCTGGAGCTAAGGGCTTCCTAGTTTCAAAAATCCTAGCCCTAGGCCTAAGCCTAACAGTAACCCTGGGAAAGTAAATCAGCCTGATGTTAGGCTTCTTGCCAAGGAAAAAGCCGTGAAAACAGCCATGTTGTGGCACTTTTGCACTCCCTTTTGGATGCCTTTCACAGCTGCAGTGTGCCTGGAACTCAGGGCTTCCTGCTTTTAAAAATCCTAGCCCTAGGCCGAACCCCAACCCTAAGACGAGAAAGGCAAATCAGCCAGGAATTAGGCATGTCCCCAAGGAAAAAGCTGTGGAGGCAGGCATGTTGTGGTACTTTTGCGCTCTTCTTGGCTAGTCCTTCGCAGCTGCTGTGTTCTTGGAACTCAGGGCTTTCTGGTTAATAGAACCCTTACCCTAGGCGTAACTCAAACCTTAACCCTAGGAAGGAAAATCAGCCTATGGTTCGGGATGGTCTCATGGAAATATCAGTGGTGGCAGCCAAGTTGCGTCACTTTTGCGCTCCCCTTGGGATGCCTTTTGCAGCTGCAGTGTGCCTGGAGCCCAGGGCTTCCTGGTTTTAAAAGTCCTAGGCCTAAGCCTAACAGTAACCCTAGGAAGGTAAATCAGCCGGGTATTAGGGTTCTTCCTAAGGGAAAAGCCGTGAAAGCAGCCATGTTGTGGCACTTCTGCACTCCCTTTGGGATGCCTTTGGCAGATGAAGTAAGCCTGGAACTCAGGGCTTCCTGGTTAAAGAAATCCAAGCCCTAGGCTGAACCCTAACCCTAACCCTAGGCAGATAAATCAGCCTAGGTATAGGGATGGTGCCAAGGAAAAAGCTGTGAAAGCTGCCATGTTGTTGCACTTTTGTACTCCCCTTGGGATGCCTTGAACAGCTGCAGTGTGCCTGGAGCCCAGGGCTTCCTAGTTTTAAAAATCCTAGCCCTAGGCCTAAGCCTAAAACTAACCGTGGGAAGGTAAGTCAGCCTGATGTTAGGCGTCTTGCCAAGGAAAAAGCCGTGAAAGCAGCCATGTTGTGGCACTTTTGCACTCCCTTTTGGATGCCTTTCACAGCTCCAGTGTGCCTGGAACTCAGGGCTTCCTGCTTTTAAAAATCCTAGCCCTAGGCCGAACCGCAACCCTAAGACGAGAAAGGCAAATCAGCCAGGAATTAGGCATGTCCCCAAGGAAAAAGCTGTGGAGGCAGGCATGTTGTGGTACTTTTGCGCTCTTCTTGGCTAGTCCTTCGCAGCTGCTGTGTTCTTGGAACTCAGGGCTTTCTGGTTAATAGAACCCTTACCCTAGGCGTAACTCAAACCTTAACCCTAGGAAGGAAAATCAGCCTATGGTTCGGGATGGTCTCATGGAAATATCAGTGGTGGCAGCCAAGTTGCGTCACTTTTGCGCTCCCCTTGGGATGCCTTTTGCAGCTGCAGTGTGCCTGGAGCCCAGGGCTTCCTGGTTTTAAAAGTCCTAGGCCTAAGCCTAACAGTAACCCTAGGAAGGTAAATCAGCCGGGTATTAGGGTTCTTCCTAAGGGAAAAGCCGTGAAAGCAGCCATGTTGTGGCACTTCTGCACTCCCTTTGGGATGCCTTTGGCAGATGAAGTAAGCCTGGAACTCAGGGCTTCCTGGTTAAAAAAATTCAAGCCCTAGGCTGAACCCTAACCCTAACCCTAGGCAGATAAATCAGCCTAGGTATAGGGATGGTGCCAAGGAAAAAGCTGTGAAAGCTGCCATGTTGTTGCACTTTTGTACTCCCCTTGGGATGCCTTGAACAGCTGCAGTGTGCCTGGAGCCCAGGGCTTCCTAGTTTCAAAAATCCTAGCCCTAGGCCTAAGCCTAACAGTAACCCTGGGAAAGTAAATCAGCCTGATGTTAGGCTTCTTGCCAAGGAAAAAGCCGTGAAAGCAGCCATGTTGTGGCACTTCTGCACTCCCTTTGGGATGCCTTTGGCAGATGAAGTAAGCCTGGAACTCAGGGCTTCCTGGTTAAAGAAATCCAAGCCCTAGGCTGAACCCTAACCCTAACCCTAGGCAGATAAATCAGCCTAGGTATAGGGATGGTGCCAAGGAAAAAGCTGTGAAAGCTGCCATGTTGTTGCACTTTTGTACTCCCCTTGGGATGCCTTGAACAGCTGCAGTGTGCCTGGAGCTAAGGGCTTCCTAGTTTCAAAAATCCTAGCCCTAGGCCTAAGCCTAACAGTAACCCTGGGAAAGTAAATCAGCCTGATGTTAGGCTTCTTGCCAAGGAAAAAGCCGTGAAAGCAGCCATGTTGTGGCACTTTTGCACTCCCTTTTGGATGCCTTTCACAGCTCCAGTGTGCCTGGAACTCAGGGCTTCCTGCTTTTAAAAATCCTAGCCCTAGGCCGAACCCCAACCCTAAGACGAGAAAGGCAAATCAGCCAGGAATTAGGCATGTCCCCAAGGAAAAAGCTGTGGAGGCAGGCATGTTGTGGTACTTTTGCGCTCTTCTTGGCTAGTCCTTCGCAGCTGCTATGTTCTTGGAACTCAGGGCTTTCTGGTTAATAGACCCTTACCCTAGGCGTAACTCAAACCTTAACCCTAGGAAGGAAAATCAGCCTATGGTTCGGGATGGTCTCATGGAAATATCAGTGGTGGCAGCCAAGTTGCGTCACTTTTGCGCTCCCCTTGGGATGCCTTTTGCAGCTGCAGTGTGCCTGGAGCCCAGGGCTTCCTGGTTTTAAAAGTCCTAGGCCTAAGCCTAACAGTAACCCTAGGAAGGTAAATCAGCCGGGTATTAGGGTTCTTCCTAAGGGAAAAGCCGTGAAAGCAGCCATGTTGTGGCACTTCTGCACTCCCTTTGGGATGCCTTTGGCAGATGAAGTAAGCCTGGAACTCAGGGCTTCCTGGTTAAAAAAATTCAAGCCCTAGGCTGAACCCTAACCCTAACCCTAGGCAGATAAATCAGCCTAGGTATAGGGATGGTGCCAAGGAAAAAGCTGTGAAAGCTGCCATGTTGTTGCACTTTTGTACTCCCCTTGGGATGCCTTGAACAGCTGCAGTGTGCCTGGAGCTAAGGGCCTCCTAGTTTCAAAAATCCTAGCCCTAGGCCTAAGCCTAACAGTAACCCTGGGAAAGTAAATCAGCCTGATGTTAGGCTTCTTGCCAAGGAAAAAGCCGTGAAAGCAGCCATGTTGTGGCACTTTTGCACTCCCTTTTGGATGCCTTTCACAGCTCCAGTGTGCCTGGAACTCAGGGCTTCCTGCTTTTAAAAATCCTAGCCCTAGGCCGAACCGCAACCCTAAGACGAGAAAGGCAAATCAGCCAGGAATTAGGCATGTCCCCAAGGAAAAAGCTGTGGAGGCAGGCATGTTGTGGTACTTTTGCGCTCTTCTTGGCTAGTCCTTCGCAGCTGCTGTGTTCTTGGAACTCAGGGCTTTCTGGTTAATAGAACCCTTACCCTAGGCGTAACTCAAACCTTAACCCTAGGAAGGAAAATCAGCCTATGGTTCGGGATGGTCTCATGGAAATATCAGTGGTGGCAGCCAAGTTGCGTCACTTTTGCGCTCCCCTTGGGATGCCTTTTGCAGCTGCAGTGTGCCTGGAGCCCAGGGCTTCCTGGTTTTAAAAGTCCTAGGCCTAAGCCTAACAGTAACCCTAGGAAGGTAAATCAGCCGGGTATTAGGGTTCTTCCTAAGGGAAAAGCCGTGAAAGCAGCCATGTTGTGGCACTTCTGCACTCCCTTTGGGATGCCTTTGGCAGATGAAGTAAGCCTGGAACTCAGGGCTTCCTGGTTAAAAAAATTCAAGCCCTAGGCTGAACCCTAACCCTAACCCTAGGCAGATAAATCAGCCTAGGTATAGGGATGGTGCCAAGGAAAAAGCTGTGAAAGCTGCCATGTTGTTGCACTTTTGTACTCCCCTTGGGATGCCTTGAACAGCTGCAGTGTGCCTGGAGCTAAGGGCCTCCTAGTTTCAAAAATCCTAGCCCTAGGCCTAAGCCTAACAGTAACCCTGGGAAAGTAAAACAGCCTGATGTTAGGCTTCTTGCCAAGGAAAAAGCCGTGAAAGCAGCCATGTTGTGGCACTTTTGCACTCCCTTTTGGATGCCTTTCACAGCTCCAGTGTGCCTGGAACTCAGGGCTTCCTGCTTTTAAAAATCCTAGCCCTAGGCCGAACCGCAACCCTAAGACGAGAAAGGCAAATCAGCCAGGAATTAGGCATGTCCCCAAGGAAAAAGCTGTGGAGGCAGGCATGTTGTGGTACTTTTGCGCTCTTCTTGGCTAGTCCTTCGCAGCTGCTGTGTTCTTGGAACTCAGGGCTTTCTGGTTAATAGAACCCTTACCCTAGGCGTAACTCAAACCTTAACCCTAGGAAGGAAAATCAGCCTATGGTTCGGGATGGTCTCATGGAAATATCAGTGGTGGCAGCCAAGTTGCGTCACTTTTGCGCTCCCCTTGGGATGCCTTTTGCAGCTGCAGTGTGCCTGGAGCCCAGGGCTTCCTGGTTTTAAAAGTCCTAGGCCTAAGCCTAACAGTAACCCTAGGAAGGTAAATCAGCCGGGTATTAGGGTTCTTCCTAAGGGAAAAGCCGTGAAAGCAGCCATGTTGTGGCACTTCTGCACTCCCTTTGGGATGCCTTTGGCAGATGAAGTAAGCCTGGAACTCAGGGCTTCCTGGTTAAAAAAATTCAAGCCCTAGGCTGAACCCTAACCCTAACCCTAGGCAGATAAATCAGCCTAGGTATAGGGATGGTGCCAAGGAAAAAGCTGTGAAAGCTGCCATGTTGTTGCACTTTTGTACGCCCCTTGGGATGCCTTGAACAGCTGCAGTGTGCCTGGAGCTAAGGGCTTCCTAGTTTCAAAAATCCTAGCCCTAGGCCTAAGCCTAACAGTAACCCTGGGAAAGTAAATCAGCCTGATGTTAGGCTTCTTGCCAAGGAAAAAGCCGTGAAAGCAGCCATGTTGTGGCACTTCTGCACTCCCTTTGGGATGCCTTTGGCAGATGAAGTAAGCCTGGAACTCAGGGCTTCCTGGTTAAAGAAATCCAAGCCCTAGGCTGAACCCTAACCCTAACCCTAGGCAGATAAATCAGCCTAGGTATAGGGATGGTGCCAAGGAAAAAGCTGTGAAAGCTGCCATGTTGTTGCACTTTTGTACTCCCCTTGGGATGCCTTGAACAGCTGCAGTGTGCCTGGAGCTAAGGGCTTCCTAGTTTCAAAAATCCTAGCCCTAGGCCTAAGCCTAACAGTAACCCTGGGAAAGTAAATCAGCCTGATGTTAGGCTTCTTGCCAAGGAAAAAGCCGTGAAAGCAGCCATGTTGTGGCACTTTTGCACTCCCTTTTGGATGCCTTTCACAGCTGCAGTGTGCCTGGAACTCAGGGCTTCCTGATTTTAAAAATCCTAGCCCTAGGCCGAACCCCAACCCTAAGACGAGAAAGGCAAATCAGCCAGGAATTAGGCATGTCCCCAAGGAAAAAGCTGTGGAGGCAGGCATGTTGTGGTACTTTTGCGCTCTTCTTGGCTAGTCCTTCGCAGCTGCTGTGTTCTTGGAACTCAGGGCTTTCTGGTTAATAGAACCCTTACCCTAGGCGTAACTCAAACCTTAACCCTAGGAAGGAAAATCAGCCTATGGTTCGGGATGGTCTCATGGAAATATCAGTGGTGGCAGCCAAGTTGCGTCACTTTTGCGCTCCCCTTGGGATGCCTTTTGCAGCTGCAGTGTGCCTGGAGCCCAGGGCTTCCTGGTTTTAAAAGTCCTAGGCCTAAGCCTAACAGTAACCCTAGGAAGGTAAATCAGCCGGGTATTAGGGTTCTTCCTAAGGGAAAAGCCGTGAAAGCAGCCATGTTGTGGCACTTCTGCACTCCCTTTGGGATGCCTTTGGCAGATGAAGTAAGCCTGGAACTCAGGGCTTCCTGGTTAAAGAAATCCAAGCCCTAGGCTGAACCCTAACCCTAACCCTAGGCAGATAAATCAGCCTAGGTATAGGGATGGTGCCAAGGAAAAAGCTGTGAAAGCTGCCATGTTGTTGCACTTTTGTACTCCCCTTGGGATGCCTTGAACAGCTGCAGTGTGCCTGGAGCTAAGGGCCTCCTAGTTTCAAAAATCCTAGCCCTAGGCCTAAGCCTAACAGTAACCCTGGGAAAGTAAAACAGCCTGATGTTAGGCTTCTTGCCAAGGAAAAAGCCGTGAAAGCAGCCATGTTGTGGCACTTTTGCACTCCCTTTTGGATGCCTTTCACAGCTCCAGTGTGCCTGGAACTCAGGGCTTCCTGCTTTTAAAAATCCTAGCCCTAGGCCGAACCCCAACCCTAAGACGAGAAAGGCAAATCAGCCAGGAATTAGGCATGTCCCCAAGGAAAAAGCTGTGGAGGCAGGCATGTTGTGGTACTTTTGCGCTCTTCTTGGCTAGTCCTTCGCAGCTGCTGTGTTCTTGGAACTCAGGGCTTTCTGGTTAATAGAACCCTTACCCTAGGCGTAACTCAAACCTTAACCCTAGGAAGGAAAATCAGCCTATGGTTCGGGATGGTCTCATGGAAATATCAGTGGTGGCAGCCAAGTTGCGTCACTTTTGCGCTCCCCTTGGGATGCCTTTTGCAGCTGCAGTGTGCCTGGAGCCCAGGGCTTCCTGGTTTTAAAAGTCCTAGGCCTAAGCCTAACAGTAACCCTAGGAAGGTAAATCAGCCGGGTATTAGGGTTCTTCCTAAGGGAAAAGCCGTGAAAGCAGCCATGTTGTGGCACTTCTGCACTCCCTTTGGGATGCCTTTGGCAGATGAAGTAAGCCTGGAACTCAGGGCTTCCTGGTTAAAAAAATTCAAGCCCTAGGCTGAACCCTAACCCTAACCCTAGGCAGATAAATCAGCCTAGGTATAGGGATGGTGCCAAGGAAAAAGCTGTGAAAGCTGCCATGTTGTTGCACTTTTGTACTCCCCTTGGGATGCCTTGAACAGCTGCAGTGTGCCTGGAGCTAAGGGCTTCCTAGTTTCAAAAATCCTAGCCCTAGGCCTAAGCCTAACAGTAACCCTGGGAAAGTAAATCAGCCTGATGTTAGGCTTCTTGCCAAGGAAAAAGCCGTGAAAGCAGCCATGTTGTGGCACTTCTGCACTCCCTTTGGGATGCCTTTGGCAGATGAAGTAAGCCTGGAACTCAGGGCTTCCTGGTTAAAGAAATCCAAGCCCTAGGCTGAACCCTAACCCTAACCCTAGGCAGATAAATCAGCCTAGGTATAGGGATGGTGCCAAGGAAAAAGCTGTGAAAGCTGCCATGTTGTTGCACTTTTGTACTCCCCTTGGGATGCCTTGAACAGCTGCAGTGTGCCTGGAGCTAAGGGCTTCCTAGTTTCAAAAATCCTAGCCCTAGGCCTAAGCCTAACAGTAACCCTGGGAAAGTAAATCAGCCTGATGTTAGGCTTCTTGCCAAGGAAAAAGCCGTGAAAGCAGCCATGTTGTGGCACTTTTGCACTCCCTTTTGGATGCCTTTCACAGCTCCAGTGTGCCTGGAACTCAGGGCTTCCTGCTTTTAAAAATCCTAGCCCTAGGCCGAACCCCAACCCTAAGACGAGAAAGGCAAATCAGCCAGGAATTAGGCATGTCCCCAAGGAAAAAGCTGTGGAGGCAGGCATGTTGTGGTACTTTTGCGCTCTTCTTGGCTAGTCCTTCGCAGCTGCTATGTTCTTGGAACTCAGGGCTTTCTGGTTAATAGACCCTTACCCTAGGCGTAACTCAAACCTTAACCCTAGGAAGGAAAATCAGCCTATGGTTCGGGATGGTCTCATGGAAATATCAGTGGTGGCAGCCAAGTTGCGTCACTTTTGCGCTCCCCTTGGGATGCCTTTTGCAGCTGCAGTGTGCCTGGAGCCCAGGGCTTCCTGGTTTTAAAAGTCCTAGGCCTAAGCCTAACAGTAACCCTAGGAAGGTAAATCAGCCGGGTATTAGGGTTCTTCCTAAGGGAAAAGCCGTGAAAGCAGCCATGTTGTGGCACTTCTGCACTCCCTTTGGGATGCCTTTGGCAGATGAAGTAAGCCTGGAACTCAGGGCTTCCTGGTTAAAAAAATTCAAGCCCTAGGCTGAACCCTAACCCTAACCCTAGGCAGATAAATCAGCCTAGGTATAGGGATGGTGCCAAGGAAAAAGCTGTGAAAGCTGCCATGTTGTTGCACTTTTGTACTCCCCTTGGGATGCCTTGAACAGCTGCAGTGTGCCTGGAGCTAAGGGCCTCCTAGTTTCAAAAATCCTAGCCCTAGGCCTAAGCCTAACAGTAACCCTGGGAAAGTAAATCAGCCTGATGTTAGGCTTCTTGCCAAGGAAAATCCGTGAAAGCAGCCATGTTGTGGCACTTTTGCACTCCCTTTTGGATGCCTTTCACAGCTCCAGTGTGCCTGGAACTCAGGGCTTCCTGCTTTTAAAAATCCTTGCCCTAGGCCGAACCGCAACCCTAAGACGAGAAAGGCAAATCAGCCAGGAATTAGGCATGTCCCCAAGGAAAAAGCTGTGGAGGCAGGCATGTTGTGGTACTTTTGCGCTCTTCTTGGCTAGTCCTTCGCAGCTGCTGTGTTCTTGGAACTCAGGGCTTTCTGGTTAATAGAACCCTTACCCTAGGCGTAACTCAAACCTTAACCCTAGGAAGGAAAATCAGCCTATGGTTCGGGATGGTCTCATGGAAATATCAGTGGTGGCAGCCAAGTTGCGTCACTTTTGCGCTCCCCTTGGGATGCCTTTTGCAGCTGCAGTGTGCCTGGAGCCCAGGGCTTCCTGGTTTTAAAAGTCCTAGGCCTAAGCCTAACAGTAACCCTAGGAAGGTAAATCAGCCGGGTATTAGGGTTCTTCCTAAGGGAAAAGCCGTGAAAGCAGCCATGTTGTGGCACTTCTGCACTCCCTTTGGGATGCCTTTGGCAGATGAAGTAAGCCTGGAACTCAGGGCTTCCTGGTTAAAAAAATTCAAGCCCTAGGCTGAACCCTAACCCTAACCCTAGGCAGATAAATCAGCCTAGGTATAGGGATGGTGCCAAGGAAAAAGCTGTGAAAGCTGCCATGTTGTTGCACTTTTGTACTCCCCTTGGGATGCCTTGAACAGCTGCAGTGTGCCTGGAGCCCAGGGCTTCCTAGTTTCAAAAATCCTAGCCCTAGGCCTAAGCCTAACAGTAACCCTGGGAAAGTAAATCAGCCTGATGTTAGGCTTCTTGCCAAGGAAAAAGCCGTGAAAGCAGCCATGTTGTGGCACTTCTGCACTCCCTTTGGGATGCCTTTGGCAGATGAAGTAAGCCTGGAACTCAGGGCTTCCTGGTTAAAGAAATCCAAGCCCTAGGCTGAACCCTAACCCTAACCCTAGGCAGATAAATCAGCCTAGGTATAGGGATGGTGCCAAGGAAAAAGCTGTGAAAGCTGCCATGTTGTTGCACTTTTGTACTCCCCTTGGGATGCCTTGAACAGCTGCAGTGTGCCTGGAGCTAAGGGCTTCCTAGTTTCAAAAATCCTAGCCCTAGGCCTAAGCCTAACAGTAACCCTGGGAAAGTAAATCAGCCTGATGTTAGGCTTCTTGCCAAGGAAAAAGCCGTGAAAGCAGCCATGTTGTGGCACTTTTGCACTCCCTTTTGGATGCCTTTCACAGCTCCAGTGTGCCTGGAACTCAGGGCTTCCTGCTTTTAAAAATCCTAGCCCTAGGCCAAACCCCAACCCTAAGACGAGAAAGGCAAATCAGCCAGGAATTAGGCATGTCCCCAAGGAAAAAGCTGTGGAGGCAGGCATGTTGTGGTACTTTTGCGCTCTTCTTGGCTAGTCCTTCGCAGCTGCTATGTTCTTGGAACTCAGGGCTTTCTGGTTAATAGACCCTTACCCTAGGCGTAACTCAAACCTTAACCCTAGGAAGGAAAATCAGCCTATGGTTCGGGATGGTCTCATGGAAATATCAGTGGTGGCAGCCAAGTTGCGTCACTTTTGCGCTCCCCTTGGGATGCCTTTTGCAGCTGCAGTGTGCCTGGAGCCCAGGGCTTCCTGGTTTTAAAAGTCCTAGGCCTAAGCCTAACAGTAACCCTAGGAAGGTAAATCAGCCGGGTATTAGGGTTCTTCCTAAGGGAAAAGCCGTGAAAGCAGCCATGTTGTGGCACTTCTGCACTCCCTTTGGGATGCCTTTGGCAGATGAAGTAAGCCTGGAACTCAGGGCTTCCTGGTTAAAAAAATTCAAGCCCTAGGCTGAACCCTAACCCTAACCCTAGGCAGATAAATCAGCCTAGGTATAGGGATGGTGCCAAGGAAAAAGCTGTGAAAGCTGCCATGTTGTTGCACTTTTGTACTCCCCTTGGGATGCCTTGAACAGCTGCAGTGTGCCTGGAGCTAAGGGCCTCCTAGTTTCAAAAATCCTAGCCCTAGGCCTAAGCCTAACAGTAACCCTGGGAAAGTAAATCAGCCTGATGTTAGGCTTCTTGCCAAGGAAAAAGCCGTGAAAGCAGCCATGTTGTGGCACTTTTGCACTCCCTTTTGGATGCCTTTCACAGCTCCAGTGTGCCTGGAACTCAGGGCTTCCTGCTTTTAAAAATCCTTGCCCTAGGCCGAACCGCAACCCTAAGACGAGAAAGGCAAATCAGCCAGGAATTAGGCATGTCCCCAAGGAAAAAGCTGTGGAGGCAGGCATGTTGTGGTACTTTTGCGCTCTTCTTGGCTAGTCCTTCGCAGCTGCTGTGTTCTTGGAACTCAGGGCTTTCTGGTTAATAGAACCCTTACCCTAGGCGTAACTCAAACCTTAACCCTAGGAAGGAAAATCAGCCTATGGTTCGGGATGGTCTCATGGAAATATCAGTGGTGGCAGCCAAGTTGCGTCACTTTTGCGCTCCCCTTGGGATGCCTTTTGCAGCTGCAGTGTGCCTGGAGCCCAGGGCTTCCTGGTTTTAAAAGTCCTAGGCCTAAGCCTAACAGTAACCCTAGGAAGGTAAATCAGCCGGGTATTAGGGTTCTTCCTAAGGGAAAAGCCGTGAAAGCAGCCATGTTGTGGCACTTCTGCACTCCCTTTGGGATGCCTTTGGCAGATGAAGTAAGCCTGGAACTCAGGGCTTCCTGGTTAAAAAAATTCAAGCCCTAGGCTGAACCCTAACCCTAACCCTAGGCAGATAAATCAGCCTAGGTATAGGGATGGTGCCAAGGAAAAAGCTGTGAAAGCTGCCATGTTGTTGCACTTTTGTACTCCCCTTGGGATGCCTTGAACAGCTGCAGTGTGCCTGGAGCTAAGGGCCTCCTAGTTTCAAAAATCCTAGCCCTAGGCCTAAGCCTAACAGTAACCCTGGGAAAGTAAAACAGCCTGATGTTAGGCTTCTTGCCAAGGAAAAAGCCGTGAAAGCAGCCATGTTGTGGCACTTTTGCACTCCCTTTTGGATGCCTTTCACAGCTCCAGTGTGCCTGGAACTCAGGGCTTCCTGCTTTTAAAAATCCTAGCCCTAGGCCGAACCGCAACCCTAAGACGAGAAAGGCAAATCAGCCAGGAATTAGGCATGTCCCCAAGGAAAAAGCTGTGGAGGCAGGCATGTTGTGGTACTTTTGCGCTCTTCTTGGCTAGTCCTTCGCAGCTGCTGTGTTCTTGGAACTCAGGGCTTTCTGGTTAATAGAACCCTTACCCTAGGCGTAACTCAAACCTTAACCCTAGGAAGGAAAATCAGCCTATGGTTCGGGATGGTCTCATGGAAATATCAGTGGTGGCAGCCAAGTTGCGTCACTTTTGCGCTCCCCTTGGGATGCCTTTTGCAGCTGCAGTGTGCCTGGAGCCCAGGGCTTCCTGGTTTTAAAAGTCCTAGGCCTAAGCCTAACAGTAACCCTAGGAAGGTAAATCAGCCGGGTATTAGGGTTCTTCCTAAGGGAAAAGCCGTGAAAGCAGCCATGTTGTGGCACTTCTGCACTCCCTTTGGGATGCCTTTGGCAGATGAAGTAAGCCTGGAACTCAGGGCTTCCTGGTTAAAAAAATTCAAGCCCTAGGCTGAACCCTAACCCTAACCCTAGGCAGATAAATCAGCCTAGGTATAGGGATGGTGCCAAGGAAAAAGCTGTGAAAGCTGCCATGTTGTTGCACTTTTGTACTCCCCTTGGGATGCCTTGAACAGCTGCAGTGTGCCTGGAGCTAAGGGCTTCCTAGTTTCAAAAATCCTAGCCCTAGGCCTAAGCCTAACAGTAACCCTGGGAAAGTAAATCAGCCTGATGTTAGGCTTCTTGCCAAGGAAAAAGCCGTGAAAGCAGCCATGTTGTGGCACTTCTGCACTCCCTTTGGGATGCCTTTGGCAGATGAAGTAAGCCTGGAACTCAGGGCTTCCTGGTTAAAGAAATCCAAGCCCTAGGCTGAACCCTAACCCTAACCCTAGGCAGATAAATCAGCCTAGGTATAGGGATGGTGCCAAGGAAAAAGCTGTGAAAGCTGCCATGTTGTTGCACTTTTGTACTCCCCTTGGGATGCCTTGAACAGCTGCAGTGTGCCTGGAGCTAAGGGCTTCCTAGTTTCAAAAATCCTAGCCCTAGGCCTAAGCCTAACAGTAACCCTGGGAAAGTAAATCAGCCTGATGTTAGGCTTCTTGCCAAGGAAAAAGCCGTGAAAGCAGCCATGTTGTGGCACTTTTGCACTCCCTTTTGGATGCCTTTCACAGCTGCAGTGTGCCTGGAACTCAGGGCTTCCTGATTTTAAAAATCCTAGCCCTAGGCCGAACCCCAACCCTAAGACGAGAAAGGCAAATCAGCCAGGAATTAGGCATGTCCCCAAGGAAAAAGCTGTGGAGGCAGGCATGTTGTGGTACTTTTGCGCTCTTCTTGGCTAGTCCTTCGCAGCTGCTGTGTTCTTGGAACTCAGGGCTTTCTGGTTAATAGAACCCTTACCCTAGGCGTAACTCAAACCTTAACCCTAGGAAGGAAAATCAACCTATGGTTCGGGATGGTCTCATGGAAATATCAGTGGTGGCAGCCAAGTTGCGTCACTTTTGCGCTCCCCTTGGGATGCCTTTCGCAGCTGCAGTGTGCCTGGAGCCCAGGGCTTCCTGGTTTTAAAAGTCCTAGGCCTAAGCCTAACAGTAACCCTAGGAAGGTAAATCAGCCGGGTATTAGGGTTCTTCCTAAGGGAAAAGCCGTGAAAGCAGCCATGTTGTGGCACTTCTGCACTCCCTTTGGGATGCCTTTGGCAGATGAAGTAAGCCTGGAACTCAGGGCTTCCTGGTTAAAGAAATCCAAGCCCTAGGCTGAACCCTAACCCTAACCCTAGGCAGATAAATCAGCCTAGGTATAGGGATGGTGCCAAGGAAAAAGCTGTGAAAGCTGCCATGTTGTTGCACTTTTGTACTCCCCTTGGGATGCCTTGAACAGCTGCAGTGTGCCTGGAGCCCAGGGCTTCCTAGTTTCAAAAATCCTAGCCCTAGGCCTAAGCCTAACAGTAACCCTGGGAAAGTATGTCAGCCTGGTGTTAGGCTTCTTACCAAGGAAAAAGCCGTGAAAGCAGCCATGTTGTGGCACTTTTGCACTCCCTTTTGGATGCCTTTCACAGCTCCAGTGTGCCTGGAACTCAGGGCTTCCTGCTTTTAAAAATCCTAGCCCTAGGCCGAACCCCAACCCTAAGACGAGAAAGGCAAATCAGCCAGGAATTAGGCATGTCCCCAAGGAAAAAGCTGTGGAGGCAGGCATGTTGTGGTACTTTTGCGCTCTTCTTGGCTAGTCCTTCGCAGCTGCTGTGTTCTTGGAACTCAGGGCTTTCTGGTTAATAGACCCTTACCCTAGGCGTAACTCAAACCTTAACCCTAGGAAGGAAAATCAGCCTATGGTTCGGGATGGTCTCATGGAAATATCAGTGGTGGCAGCCAAGTTGCGTCACTTTTGCGCTCCCCTTGGGATGCCTTTTGCAGCTGCAGTGTGCCTGGAGCCCAGGGCTTCCTGGTTTTAAAAGTCCTAGGCCTAAGCCTAACAGTAACCCTAGGAAGGTAAATCAGCCGGGTATTAGGGTTCTTCCTAAGGGAAAAGCCGTGAAAGCAGCCATGTTGTGGCACTTCTGCACTCCCTTTGGGATGCCTTTGGCAGATGAAGTAAGCCTGGAACTCAGGGCTTCCTGGTTAAAAAAATTCAAGCCCTAGGCTGAACCCTAACCCTAACCCTAGGCAGATAAATCAGCCTAGGTATAGGGATGGTGCCAAGGAAAAAGCTGTGAAAGCTGCCATGTTGTTGCACTTTTGTACTCCCCTTGGGATGCCTTGAACAGCTGCAGTGTGCCTGGAGCTAAGGGCTTCCTAGTTTCAAAAATCCTAGCCCTAGGCCTAAGCCTAACAGTAACCCTGGGAAAGTAAATCAGCCTGATGTTAGGCTTCTTGCCAAGGAAAAAGCCGTGAAAGCAGCCATGTTGTGGCACTTTTGCACTCCCTTTTGGATGCCTTTCACAGCTCCAGTGTGCCTGGAACTCAGGGCTTCCTGCTTTTAAAAATCCTAGCCCTAGGCCGAACCGCAACCCTAAGACGAGAAAGGCAAATCAGCCAGGAATTAGGCATGTCCCCAAGGAAAAAGCTGTGGAGGCAGGCATGTTGTGGTACTTTTGCGCTCTTCTTGGCTAGTCCTTCGCAGCTGCTGTGTTCTTGGAACTCAGGGCTTTCTGGTTAATAGAACCCTTACCCTAGGCGTAACTCAAACCTTAACCCTAGGAAGGAAAATCAGCCTATGGTTCGGGATGGTCTCATGGAAATATCAGTGGTGGCAGCCAAGTTGCGTCACTTTTGCGCTCCCCTTGGGATGCCTTTTGCAGCTGCAGTGTGCCTGGAGCCCAGGGCTTCCTGGTTTTAAAAGTCCTAGGCCTAAGCCTAACAGTAACCCTAGGAAGGTAAATCAGCCGGGTATTAGGGTTCTTCCTAAGGGAAAAGCCGTGAAAGCAGCCATGTTGTGGCACTTCTGCACTCCCTTTGGGATGCCTTTGGCAGATGAAGTAAGCCTGGAACTCAGGGCTTCCTGGTTAAAAAAATTCAAGCCCTAGGCTGAACCCTAACCCTAACCCTAGGCAGATAAATCAGCCTAGGTATAGGGATGGTGCCAAGGAAAAAGCTGTGAAAGCTGCCATGTTGTTGCACTTTTGTACTCCCCTTGGGATGCCTTGAACAGCTGCAGTGTGCCTGGAGCCCAGGGCTTCCTAGTTTCAAAAATCCTAGCCCTAGGCCTAAGCCTAACAATAACCCTGGGAAAGTAAATCAGCCTGATGTTAGGCTTCTTGCCAAGGAAAAAGCCGTGAAAGCAGCCATGTTGTGGCACTTTTGCACTCCCTTTTGGATGCCTTTCACAGCTCCAGTGTGCCTGGAACTCAGGGCTTCCTGCTTTTAAAAATCCTAGCCCTAGGCCGAACCCCAACCCTAAGACGAGAAAGGCAAATCAGCCAGGAATTAGGCATGTCCCCAAGGAAAAAGCTGTGGAGGCAGGCATGTTGTGGTACTTTTGCGCTCTTCTTGGCTAGTCCTTCGCAGCTGCTGTGTTCTTGGAACTCAGGGCTTTCTGGTTAATAGAGCCCTTACCCTAGGCGTAACTCAAACCTTAACCCTAGGAAGGAAAATCAGCCTATGGTTCGGGATGGTCTCATGGAAATATCAGTGGTGGCAGCCAAGTTGCGTCACTTTTGCGCTCCCCTTGGGATGCCTTTCGCAGCTGCAGTGTGCCTGGAGCCCAGGGCTTCCTGGTTTTAAAAGTCCTAGGCCAAAGCCTAACAGTAACCCTAGGAAGGTAAATCAGCCGGGTATTAGGGTTCTTCCTAAGGGAAAAGCCGTGAAAGCAGCCATGTTGTGGCACTTCTGCACTCCCTTTGGGATGCCTTTGGCAGATGAAGTAAGCCTGGAACTCAGGGCTTCCTGGTTAAAGAAATTCAAGCCCTAGGCTGAACCCTAACCCTAACCCTAGGCAGATAAATCAGCCTAGGTATAGGGATGGTGCCAAGGAAAAAGCTGTGAAAGCTGCCATGTTGTTGCACTTTTGTACTCCCCTTGGGATGCCTTGAACAGCTGCAGTGTGCCTGGAGCTAAGGGCTTCCTAGTTTTAAAAATCCTAGCCCTAGGCCTAAGCCTAATAGTAACCCTGGGAAGGTAACTCAGCCTGGTGTTAGGCGTCTTGCCAAGGAAAAAGCCGTGAAACAGCCATGTTTTGGCACTTTTGCACTCCCTTTTGGATGCCTTTCACAGCTCCAGTGTGCCTGGAACTCAGGGCTTCCTGCTTTTAAAAATCCTAGCCCTAGGCCGAACCCCAACCCTAAGACGAGAAAGGCAAATCAGCCAGGAATTAGGCATGTCCCCAAGGAAAAAGCTGTGGAGGCAGGCATGTTGTGGTACTTTTGCGCTCTTCTTGGCTAGTCCTTCGCAGCTGCTGTGTTCTTGGAACTCAGGGCTTTCTGGTTAATAGAACCCTTACCCTAGGCGTAACTCAAACCTTAACCCTAGGAAGGAAAATCAGCCTATGGTTCCGGATGGTCTCATGGAAATATCAGTGGTGGCAGCCAAGTTGCGTCACTTTTGCGCTCCCCTTGGGATGCCTTTCGCAGCTGCAGTGTGCCTGGAGCCCAGGGCTTCCTGGTTTTAAAAGTCCTAGGCCTAAGCCTAACAGTAACCCTAGGAAGGTAAATCAGCCGGGTATTAGGGTTCTTCCTAAGGGAAAAGCCGTGAAAGCAGCCATGTTGTGGCACTTCTGCACTCCCTTTGGGATGCCTTTGGCAGATGAAGTAAGCCTGGAACTCAGGGCTTCCTGGTTAAAAAAATTCAAGCCCTAGGCTGAACCCTAACCCTAACCCTAGGCAGATAAATCAGCCTAGGTATAGGGATGGTGCCAAGGAAAAAGCTGTGAAAGCTGCCATGTTGTTGCACTTTTGTACTCCCCTTGGGATGCCTTGAACAGCTGCAGTGTGCCTGGAGCTAAGGGCTTCCTAGTTTCAAAAATCCTAGCCCTAGGCCTAAGCCTAACAGTAACCCTGGGAAAGTAAATCAGCCTGATGTTAGGCTTCTTGCCAAGGAAAAAGCCGTGAAAGCAGCCATGTTGTGGCACTTCTGCACTCCCTTTGGGATGCCTTTGGCAGATGAAGTAAGCCTGGAACTCAGGGCTTCCTGGTTAAAGAAATCCAAGCCCTAGGCTGAACCCTAACCCTAACCCTAGGCAGATAAATCAGCCTAGGTATAGGGATGGTGCCAAGGAAAAAGCTGTGAAAGCTGCCATGTTGTTGCACTTTTGTACTCCCCTTGGGATGCCTTGAACAGCTGCAGTGTGCCTGGAGCTAAGGGCTTCCTAGTTTCAAAAATCCTAGCCCTAGGCCTAAGCCTAACAGTAACCCTGGGAAAGTAAATCAGCCTGATGTTAGGCTTCTTGCCAAGGAAAAAGCCGTGAAAGCAGCCATGTTGTGGCACTTTTGCACTCCCTTTTGGATGCCTTTCACAGCTCCAGTGTGCCTGGAACTCAGGGCTTCCTGCTTTTAAAAATCCTAGCCCTAGGCCGAACCCCAACCCTAAGACGAGAAAGGCAAATCAGCCAGGAATTAGGCATGTCCCCAAGGAAAAAGCTGTGGAGGCAGGCATGTTGTGGTACTTTTGCGCTCTTCTTGGCTAGTCCTTCGCAGCTGCTGTGTTCTTGGAACTCAGGGCTTTCTGGTTAATAGAACCCTTACCCTAGGCGTAACTCAAACCTTAACCCTAGGAAGGAAAATCAGCCTATGGTTCGGGATGGTCTCATGGAAATATCAGTGGTGGCAGCCAAGTTGCGTCACTTTTGCGCTCCCCTTGGGATGCCTTTTGCAGCTGCAGTGTGCCTGGAGCCCAGGGCTTCCTGGTTTTAAAAGTCCTAGGCCTAAGCCTAACAGTAACCCTAGGAAGGTAAATCAGCCGGGTATTAGGGTTCTTCCTAAGGGAAAAGCCGTGAAAGCAGCCATGTTGTGGCACTTCTGCACTCCCTTTGGGATGCCTTTGGCAGATGAAGTAAGCCTGGAACTCAGGGCTTCCTGGTTAAAGAAATCCAAGCCCTAGGCTGAACCCTAACCCTAACCCTAGGCAGATAAATCAGCCTAGGTATAGGGATGGTGCCAAGGAAAAAGCTGTGAAAGCTGCCATGTTGTTGCACTTTTGTACTCCCCTTGGGATGCCTTGAACAGCTGCAGTGTGCCTGGAGCCCAGGGCTTCCTAGTTTTAAAAATCCTAGCCCTAGGCCTAAGCCTAAAACTAACCGTGGGAAGGTAAGTCAGCCTGATGTTAGGCGTCTTGCCAAGGAAAAAGCCGTGAAAGCAGCCATGTTGTGGCACTTTTGCACTCCCTTTTGGATGCCTTTCACAGCTCCAGTGTGCCTGGAACTCAGGGCTTCCTGCTTTTAAAAATCCTAGCCCTAGGCCGAACCGCAACCCTAAGACGAGAAAGGCAAATCAGCCAGGAATTAGGCATGTCCCCAAGGAAAAAGCTGTGGAGGCAGGCATGTTGTGGTACTTTTGCGCTCTTCTTGGCTAGTCCTTCGCAGCTGCTGTGTTCTTGGAACTCAGGGCTTTCTGGTTAATAGAACCCTTACCCTAGGCGTAACTCAAACCTTAACCCTAGGAAGGAAAATCAGCCTATGGTTCGGGATGGTCTCATGGAAATATCAGTGGTGGCAGCCAAGTTGCGTCACTTTTGCGCTCCCCTTGGGATGCCTTTTGCAGCTGCAGTGTGCCTGGAGCCCAGGGCTTCCTGGTTTTAAAAGTCCTAGGCCTAAGCCTAACAGTAACCCTAGGAAGGTAAATCAGCCGGGTATTAGGGTTCTTCCTAAGGGAAAAGCCGTGAAAGCAGCCATGTTGTGGCACTTCTGCACTCCCTTTGGGATGCCTTTGGCAGATGAAGTAAGCCTGGAACTCAGGGCTTCCTGGTTAAAAAAATTCAAGCCCTAGGCTGAACCCTAACCCTAACCCTAGGCAGATAAATCAGCCTAGGTATAGGGATGGTGCCAAGGAAAAAGCTGTGAAAGCTGCCATGTTGTTGCACTTTTGTACTCCCCTTGGGATGCCTTGAACAGCTGCAGTGTGCCTGGAGCTAAGGGCTTCCTAGTTTCAAAAATCCTAGCCCTAGGCCTAAGCCTAACAGTAACCCTGGGAAAGTAAATCAGCCTGATGTTAGGCTTCTTGCCAAGGAAAAAGCCGTGAAAGCAGCCATGTTGTGGCACTTCTGCACTCCCTTTGGGATGCCTTTGGCAGATGAAGTAAGCCTGGAACTCAGGGCTTCCTGGTTAAAGAAATCCAAGCCCTAGGCTGAACCCTAACCCTAACCCTAGGCAGATAAATCAGCCTAGGTATAGGGATGGTGCCAAGGAAAAAGCTGTGAAAGCTGCCATGTTGTTGCACTTTTGTACTCCCCTTGGGATGCCTTGAACAGCTGCAGTGTGCCTGGAGCTAAGGGCTTCCTAGTTTCAAAAATCCTAGCCCTAGGCCTAAGCCTAACAGTAACCCTGGGAAAGTAAATCAGCCTGATGTTAGGCTTCTTGCCAAGGAAAAAGCCGTGAAAGCAGCCATGTTGTGGCACTTTTGCACTCCCTTTTGGATGCCTTTCACAGCTCCAGTGTGCCTGGAACTCAGGGCTTCCTGCTTTTAAAAATCCTAGCCCTAGGCCGAACCCCAACCCTAAGACGAGAAAGGCAAATCAGCCAGGAATTAGGCATGTCCCCAAGGAAAAAGCTGTGGAGGCAGGCATGTTGTGGTACTTTTGCGCTCTTCTTGGCTAGTCCTTCGCAGCTGCTATGTTCTTGGAACTCAGGGCTTTCTGGTTAATAGACCCTTACCCTAGGCGTAACTCAAACCTTAACCCTAGGAAGGAAAATCAGCCTATGGTTCGGGATGGTCTCATGGAAATATCAGTGGTGGCAGCCAAGTTGCGTCACTTTTGCGCTCCCCTTGGGATGCCTTTTGCAGCTGCAGTGTGCCTGGAGCCCAGGGCTTCCTGGTTTTAAAAGTCCTAGGCCTAAGCCTAACAGTAACCCTAGGAAGGTAAATCAGCCGGGTATTAGGGTTCTTCCTAAGGGAAAAGCCGTGAAAGCAGCCATGTTGTGGCACTTCTGCACTCCCTTTGGGATGCCTTTGGCAGATGAAGTAAGCCTGGAACTCAGGGCTTCCTGGTTAAAAAAATTCAAGCCCTAGGCTGAACCCTAACCCTAACCCTAGGCAGATAAATCAGCCTAGGTATAGGGATGGTGCCAAGGAAAAAGCTGTGAAAGCTGCCATGTTGTTGCACTTTTGTACTCCCCTTGGGATGCCTTGAACAGCTGCAGTGTGCCTGGAGCTAAGGGCCTCCTAGTTTCAAAAATCCTAGCCCTAGGCCTAAGCCTAACAGTAACCCTGGGAAAGTAAATCAGCCTGATGTTAGGCTTCTTGCCAAGGAAAAAGCCGTGAAAGCAGCCATGTTGTGGCACTTTTGCACTCCCTTTTGGATGCCTTTCACAGCTCCAGTGTGCCTGGAACTCAGGGCTTCCTGCTTTTAAAAATCCTAGCCCTAGGCCGAACCCCAACCCTAAGACGAGAAAGGCAAATCAGCCAGGAATTAGGCATGTCCCCAAGGAAAAAGCTGTGGAGGCAGGCATGTTGTGGTACTTTTGCGCTCTTCTTGGCTAGTCCTTCGCAGCTGCTGTGTTCTTGGAACTCAGGGCTTTCTGGTTAATAGAACCCTTACCCTAGGCGTAACTCAAACCTTAACCCTAGGAAGGAAAATCAGCCTATGGTTCGGGATGGTCTCATGGAAATATCAGTGGTGGCAGCCAAGTTGCGTCACTTTTGCGCTCCCCTTGGGATGCCTTTTGCAGCTGCAGTGTGCCTGGAGCCCAGGGCTTCCTGGTTTTAAAAGTCCTAGGCCTAAGCCTAACAGTAACCCTAGGAAGGTAAATCAGCCGGGTATTAGGGTTCTTCCTAAGGGAAAAGCCGTGAAAGCAGCCATGTTGTGGCACTTCTGCACTCCCTTTGGGATGCCTTTGGCAGATGAAGTAAGCCTGGAACTCAGGGCTTCCTGGTTAAAAAAATTCAAGCCCTAGGCTGAACCCTAACCCTAACCCTAGGCAGATAAATCAGCCTAGGTATAGGGATGGTGCCAAGGAAAAAGCTGTGAAAGCTGCCATGTTGTTGCACTTTTGTACTCCCCTTGGGATGCCTTGAACAGCTGCAGTGTGCCTGGAGCTAAGGGCCTCCTAGTTTCAAAAATCCTAGCCCTAGGCCTAAGCCTAACAGTAACCCTGGGAAAGTAAAACAGTCTGATGTTAGGCTTCTTGCCAAGGAAAAAGCCGTGAAAGCAGCCATGTTGTGGCACTTTTGCACTCCCTTTTGGATGCCTTTCACAGCTCCAGTGTGCCTGGAACTCAGGGCTTCCTGCTTTTAAAAATCCTAGCCCTAGGCCGAACCGCAACCCTAAGACGAGAAAGGCAAATCAGCCAGGAATTAGGCATGTCCCCAAGGAAAAAGCTGTGGAGGCAGGCATGTTGTGGTACTTTTGCGCTCTTCTTGGCTAGTCCTTCGCAGCTGCTGTGTTCTTGGAACTCAGGGCTTTCTGGTTAATAGAACCCTTACCCTAGGCGTAACTCAAACCTTAACCCTAGGAAGGAAAATCAGCCTATGGTTCGGGATGGTCTCATGGAAATATCAGTGGTGGCAGCCAAGTTGCGTCACTTTTGCGCTCCCCTTGGGATGCCTTTTGCAGCTGCAGTGTGCCTGGAGCCCAGGGCTTCCTGGTTTTAAAAGTCCTAGGCCTAAGCCTAACAGTAACCCTAGGAAGGTAAATCAGCCGGGTATTAGGGTTCTTCCTAAGGGAAAAGCCGTGAAAGCAGCCATGTTGTGGCACTTCTGCACTCCCTTTGGGATGCCTTTGGCAGATGAAGTAAGCCTGGAACTCAGGGCTTCCTGGTAAAAAAATTCAAGACCTAGGCTGAACCCTAACCCTAACCCTAGGCAGATAAATCAGCCTAGGTATAGGGATGGTGCCAAGGAAAAAGCTGTGAAAGCTGCCATGTTGTTGCACTTTTGTACTCCCCTTGGGATGCCTTGAACAGCTGCAGTGTGCCTGGAGCTAAGGGCTTCCTAGTTTCAAAAATCCTAGCCCTAGGCCTAAGCCTAACAGTAACCCTGGGAAAGTAAATCAGCCTGATGTTAGGTTTCTTGCCAAGGAAAAAGCCGTGAAAGCAGCCATGTTGTGGCACTTTTGCACTCCCTTTTGGATGCCTTTCACAGCTCCAGTGTGCCTGGAACTCAGGGCTTCCTGCTTTTAAAAATCCTAGCCCTAGGCCGAACCGCAACCCTAAGACGAGAAAGGCAAATCAGCCAGGAATTAGGCATGTCCCCAAGGAAAAAGCTGTGGAGGCAGGCATGTTGTGGTACTTTTGCGCTCTTCTTGGCTAGTCCTTCGCAGCTGCTGTGTTCTTGGAACTCAGGGCTTTCTGGTTAATAGACCCTTACCCTAGGCGTAACTCAAACCTTAACCCTAGGAAGGAAAATCAGCCTATGGTTCGGGATGGTCTCATGGAAATATCAGTGGTGGCAGCCAAGTTGCGTCACTTTTGCGCTCCCCTTGGGATGCCTTTCGCAGCTGCAGTGTGCCTGGAGCCCAGGGCTTCCTGGTTTTAAAAGTCCTAGGCCTAAGCCTAACAGTAACCCTAGGAAGGTAAATCAGCCGGGTATTAGGGTTCTTCCTAAGGGAAAAGCCGTGAAAGCAGCCATGTTGTGGCACTTCTGCACTCCCTTTGGGATGCCTTTGGCAGATGAAGTAAGCCTGGAACTCAGGGCTTCCTGGTAAAAAAAATTCAAGCCCTAGGCTGAACCCTAACCCTAACCCTAGGCAGATAAATCAGCCTAGGTATAGGGATGGTGCCAAGGAAAAAGCTGTGAAAGCTGCCATGTTGTTGCACTTTTGTACTCCCCTTGGGATGCCTTGAACAGCTGCAGTGTGCCTGGAGCTAAGGGCTTCCTAGTTTCAAAAATCCTAGCCCTAGGCCTAAGCCTAACAGTAACCCTGGGAAAGTAAATCAGCCTGATGTTAGGCTTCTTGCCAAGGAAAAAGCCGTGAAAGCAGCCATGTTGTGGCACTTTTGCACTCCCTTTTGGATGCCTTTCACAGCTGCAGTGTGCCTGGAACTCAGGGCTTCCTGATTTTAAAACTCCTAGCCCTAGGCCGAACCGCAACCCTAAGACGAGAAAGGCAAATCAGCCAGGAATTAGGCATGTCCCCAAGGAAAAAGCTGTGGAGGCAGGCATGTTGTGGTACTTTTGCGCTCTTCTTGGCTAGTCCTTCGCAGCTGCTGTGTTCTTGGAACTCAGGGCTTTCTGGTTAATAGAACCCTTACCCTAGGCGTAACTCAAACCTTAACCCTAGGAAGGAAAATCAACCTATGGTTCGGGATGGTCTCATGGAAATATCAGTGGTGGCAGCCAAGTTGCGTCACTTTTGCGCTCCCCTTGGGATGCCTTTTGCAGCTGCAGTGTGCCTGGAGCCCAGGGCTTCCTGGTTTTAAAAGTCCTAGGCCTAAGCCTAACAGTAACCCTAGGAAGGTAAATCAGCCGGGTATTAGGGTTCTTCCTAAGGGAAAAGCCGTGAAAGCAGCCATGTTGTGGCACTTCTGCACTCCCTTTGGGATGCCTTTGGCAGATGAAGTAAGCCTGGAACTCAGGGCTTCCTGGTTAAAAAAATTCAAGCCCTAGGCTGAACCCTAACCCTAACCCTAGGCAGATAAATCAGCCTAGGTATAGGGATGGTGCCAAGGAAAAAGCTGTGAAAGCTGCCATGTTGTTGCACTTTTGTACTCCCCTTGGGATGCCTTGAACAGCTGCAGTGTGCCTGGAGCCCAGGGCTTCCTAGTTTCAAAAATCCTAGCCCTAGGCCTAAGCCTAACAGTAACCCTGGGAAAGTAAAACAGCCTGATGTTAGGCTTCTTGCCAAGGAAAAAGCCGTGAAACAGCCATGTTGTGGCACTTTTGCACTCCCTTTTGGATGCCTTTCACAGCTCCAGTGTGCCTGGAACTCAGGGCTTCCTGCTTTTAAAAATCCTAGCCCTAGGCCGAACCCCAACCCTATGACGAGAAAGGCAAATCAGCCAGGAATTAGGCATGTCCCCAAGGAAAAAGCTGTGGAGGCAGGCATGTTGTGGTACTTTTGCGCTCTTCTTGGCTAGTCCTTCGCAGCTGCTGTGTTCTTGGAACTCAGGGCTTTCTGGTTAATAGAACCCTTACCCTAGGCGTAACTCAAACCTTAACCCTAGGAAGGAAAATCAACCTATGGTTCGGGATGGTCTCATGGAAATATCAGTGGTGGCAGCCAAGTTGCGTCACTTTTGCGCTCCCCTTGGGATGCCTTTTGCAGCTGCAGTGTGCCTGGAGCCCAGGGCTTCCTGGTTTTAAAAGTCCTAGGCCTAAGCCTAACAGTAACCCTAGGAAGGTAAATCAGCCGGGTATTAGGGTTCTTCCTAAGGGAAAAGCCGTGAAAGCAGCCATGTTGTGGCACTTCTGCACTCCCTTTGGGATGCCTTTGGCAGATGAAGTAAGCCTGGAACTCAGGGCTTACTGGTTAAAAAAATTCAAGCCCTAGGCTGAACCCTAACCCTAACCCTAGGCAGATAAATCAGCCTAGGTATAGGGATGGTGCCAAGGAAAAAGCTGTGAAAGCTGCCATGTTGTTGCACTTTTGTACTCCCCTTGGGATGCCTTGAACAGCTGCAGTGTGCCTGGAGCTAAGGGCTTCCTAGTTTCAAAAATCCTAGCCCTAGGCCTAAGCCTAACAGTAACCCTGGGAAAGTAAATCAGCCTGATGTTAGGCTTCTTGCCAAGGAAAAAGCCGTGAAAGCAGCCATGTTGTGGCACTTCTGCACTCCCTTTGGGATGCCTTTGGCAGATGAAGTAAGCCTGGAATTCAGGGCTTCCTGGTTAAAGAAATCCAAGCCCTAGGCTGAACCCTAACCCTAACCCTAGGCAGATAAATCAGCCTAGGTATAGGGATGGTGCCAAGGAAAAAGCTGTGAAAGCTGCCATGCTGTTGCACTTTTGTACTCCCCTTGGGATGCCTTGAACAGCTGCAGTGTGCCTGGAGCTAAGGGCTTCCTAATTTCAAAAATCCTAGCCCTAGGCCTAAGCCTAACAGTAACCCTGGGAAAGTAAATCAGCCTGATGTTAGGCTTCTTGCCAAGGAAAAAGCCGTGAAAGCAGCCATGTTGTGGCACTTCTGCACTCCCTTTTGGATTCCTTTGGCAGATGAAGTAAGCCTGGAACTCAGGGCTTCCTGGTTAAAGAAATCCAAGCCCTAGGCTGAACCCTAACCCTAACCCTAGGCAGATAAATCAGCCTAGGTATAGGGATGGTGCCAAGGAAAAAGCTGTGAAAGCTGCCATGTTGTTGCACTTTTGTACTCACCTTGGGATGCCTTGAACAGCTACAGTGTGCCTGGAGCTAAGGGCTTCCTAGTTTCAAAACTCCTAGCCCTAGGCCTAAGCCTAACAGTAACCCTGGGAAAGTAAATCAGCCTGATGTTAGGCTTCTTGCCAAGGAAAAAGCCGTGAAAGCAGCCATGTTGTGGCACTTTTGCACTCCCTTTTGGATGCCTTTCACAGCTCCAGTGTGCCTGGAACTCAGGGCTTCCTGCTTTTAAAAATCCTAGCCCTAGGCCGAACCCCAACCCTAAGACGAGAAAGGCAAATCAGCCAGGAATTAGGCATGTCCCCAAGGAAAAAGCTGTGGAGGCAGGCATGTTGTGGTACTTTTGCGCTCTTCTTGGCTAGTCCTTCGCAGCTGCTGTGTTCTTGGAACTCAGGGCTTTCTGGTTAATAGAACCCTTACCCTAGGCGTAACTCAAACCTTAACCCTAGGAAGGAAAATCAACCTATGGTTCGGGATGGTCTCATGGAAATATCAGTGGTGGCAGCCAAGTTGCGTCACTTTTGCGCTCCCCTTGGGATGCCTTTTGCAGCTGCAGTGTGCCTGGAGCCCAGGGCTTCCTGGTTTTAAAAGTCCTAGGCCTAAGCCTAACAGTAACCCTAGGAAGGTAAATCAGCCGGGTATTAGGGTTCTTCCTAAGGGAAAAGCCGTGAAAGCAGCCATGTTGTGGCACTTCTGCACTCCCTTTGGGATGCCTTTGGCAGATGAAGTAAGCCTGGAACTCAGGGCTTCCTGGTTAAAGAAATCCAAGCCCTAGGCTGAACCCTAACCCTAACCCTAGGCAGATAAATCAGCCTAGGTATAGGGATGGTGCCAAGGAAAAAGCTGTGAAAGCTGCCATGTTGTTGCACTTTTGTACTCCCCTTGGGATGCCTTGAACAGCTGCAGTGTGCCTGGAGCCCAGGGCTTCCTAGTTTCAAAAATCCTAGCCCTAGGCCTAAGCCTAACAGTAACCCTGGGAAAGTAAATCGGCCTGATGTTAGGTTTCTTGCCAAGTAAAAAGCCGTGAAAGCAGCCATGTTGTGGCACTTTTGCACTCCCTTTTGGATGCCTTTCACAGCTCCAGTGTGCCTGGAACTCAGGGCTTCCTGCTTTTAAAAATCCTAGCCCTAGGCCGAACCCCAACCCTAAGACGAGAAAGGCAAATCAGCCAGGAATTAGGCATGTCCCCAAGGAAAAAGCTGTGGAGGCAGGCATGTTGTGGTACTTTTGCGCTCTTCTTGGCTAGTCCTTCGCAGCTGCTGTGTTCTTGGAACTCAGGGCTTTCTGGTTAATAGAACCCTTACCCTAGGCGTAACTCAAACCTTAACCCTAGGAAGGAAAATCAGCCTATGGTTCGGGATGGTCTCATGGAAATATCAGTGGTGGCAGCCAAGTTGCGTCACTTTTGCGCTCCCCTTGGGATGCCTTTTGCAGCTGCAGTGTGCCTGGAGGCCAGGGCTTCCTGGTTTTAAAAGTCCTAGGCCTAAGCCTAACAGTAACCCTAGGAAGGTAAATCAGCCGGGTATTAGGGTTCTTCCTAAGGGAAAAGCCGTGAAAGCAGCCATGTTGTGGCACTTCTGCACTCCCTTTGGGATGCCTTTGGCAGATGAAGTAAGCCTGGAACTCAGGGCTTCCTGGTTAAAAAAATTCAAGCCCTAGGCTGAACCCTAACCCTAACCCTAGGCAGATAAATCAGCCTAGGTATAGGGATGGTGCCAAGGAAAAAGCTGTGAAAGCTGCCATGTTGTTGCACTTTTGTACTCCCCTTGGGATGCCTTGAACAGCTGCAGTGTGCCTGGAGCTAAGGGCTTCCTAGTTTCAAAAATCCTAGCCCTAGGCCTAAGCCTAAGAGTAACCCTGGGAAAGTAAATCAGCCTGATGTTAGGCTTCTTGCCACGGAAAAAGCCGTGAAAGCAGCCATGTTGTGGCACTTTTGCACTCCCTTTTGGATGCCTTTCACAGCTCCAGTGTGCCTGGAACTCAGGGCTTCCTGCTTTTAAAAATCCTAGCCCTAGGCCGAACCCCAACCCTATGACGAGAAAGGCAAATCAGCCAGGAATTAGGCATGTCCCCAAGGAAAAAGCTGTGGAGGCAGGCATGTTGTGGTACTTTTGCGCTCTTCTTGGCTAGTCCTTCGCAGCTGCTGTGTTCTTGGAACTCAGGGCTTTCTGGTTAATAGAACCCTTACCCTAGGCGTAACTCAAACCTTAACCCTAGGAAGGAAAATCAACCTATGGTTCGGGATGGGCTCATGGAAATATCAGTGGTGGCAGCCAAGTTGCGTCACTTTTGCGCTCCCCTTGGGATGCCTTTTGCAGCTGCAGTGTGCCTGGAGCCCAGGGCTTCCTGGTTTTAAAAGTCCTAGGCCTAAGCCTAACAGTAACCCTAGGAAGGTAAATCAGCCGGGTATTAGGGTTCTTCCTAAGGGAAAAGCCGTGAAAGCAGCCATGTTGTGGCACTTCTGCACTCCCTTTGGGATGCCTTTGGCAGATGAAGTAAGCCTGGAACTCAGGGCTTCCTGGTTAAAGAAATCCAAGCCCTAGGCTGAACCCTAACCCTAACCCTAGGCAGATAAATCAGCCTAGGTATAGGGATGGTGCCAAGGAAAAAGCTGTGAAAGCTGCCATGTTGTTGCACTTTTGTACTCCCCTTGGGATGCCTTGAACAGCTGCAGTGTGCCTGGAGCCCAGGGCTTCCTAGTTTCAAAAATCCTAGCCCTAGGCCTAAGCCTAACAGTAACCCTGGGAAAGTAAATCAGCCTGATGTTAGGTTTCTTGCCAAGGAAAAAGCCGTGAAAGCAGCCATGTTGTGGCACTTTTGCACTCCCTTTTGGATGCCTTTCACAGCTCCAGTGTGCCTGGAACTCAGGGCTTCCTGCTTTCAAAAATCCTAGCCCTAGGCCGAACCGCAACCCTAAGACGAGAAAGGCAAATCAGCCAGGAATTAGGCATGTCCCCAAGGAAAAAGCTGTGGAGGCAGGCATGTTGTGGTACTTTTGCGCTCTTCTTGGCTAGTCCTTCGCAGCTGCTGTGTTCTTGGAACTCAGGGCTTTCTGGTTAATAGAACCCTTACCCTAGGCGTAACTCAAACCTTAACCCTAGGAAGGAAAATCAGCCTATGGTTCGGGATGGTCTCATGGAAATATCAGTGGTGGCAGCCAAGTTGCGTCACTTTTGCGCTCCCCTTGGGATGCCTTTTGCAGCTGCAGTGTGCCTGGAGCCCAGGGCTTCCTGGTTTTAAAAGTCCTAGGCCTAAGCCTAACAGTAACCCTAGGAAGGTAAATCAGCCGGGTATTAGGGTTCTTCCTAAGGGAAAAGCCGTGAAAGCAGCCATGTTGTGGCACTTCTGCACTCCCTTTGGGATGCCTTTGGCAGATGAAGTAAGCCTGGAACTCAGGGCTTCCTGGTTAAAGAAATCCAAGCCCTAGGCTGAACCCTAACCCTAACCCTAGGCAGATAAATCAGCCTAGGTATAGGGATGGTGCCAAGGAAAAAGCTGTGAAAGCTGCCATGTTGTTGCACTTTTGTACTCCCCTTGGGATGCCTTGAACAGCTGCAGTGTGCCTGGAGCCCAGGGCTTCCTAGTTTCAAAAATCCTAGCCCTAGGCCTAAGCCTAACAGTAACCCTGGGAAAGTATGTCAGCCTGGTGTTAGGCTTCTTGCCAAGGAAAAAGCCGTGAAACAGCCATGTTGTGGCACTTTTGCACTCCCTTTTGGATGCCTTTCACAGCTCCAGTGTGCCTGGAACTCAGGGCTTCCTGCTTTTAAAAATCCTAGCCCTAGGCCGAACCCCAACCCTATGACGAGAAAGGCAAATCAGCCAGGAATTAGGCATGTCCCCAAGGAAAAAGCTGTGGAGGCAGGCATGTTGTGGTACTTTTGCGCTCTTCTTGGCTAGTCCTTCGCAGCTGCTGTGTTCTTGGAACTCAGGGCTTTCTGGTTAATAGAACCCTTACCCTAGGCGTAACTCAAACCTTAACCCTAGGAAGGAAAATCAACCTATGGTTCGGGATGGTCTCATGGAAATATCAGTGGTGGCAGCCAAGTTGCGTCACTTTTGCGCTCCCCTTGGGATGCCTTTCGCAGCTGCAGTGTGCCTGGAGCCCAGGGCTTCCTGGTTTTAAAAGTCCTAGGCCTAAGCCTAACAGTAACCCTAGGAAGGTAAATCAGCCGGGTATTAGGGTTCTTCCTAAGGGAAAAGCCGTGAAAGCAGCCATGTTGTGGCACTTCTGCACTCCCTTTGGGATGCCTTTGGCAGATGAAGTAAGCCTGGAACTCAGGGCTTCCTGGTTAAAAAAATTCAAGCCCTAGGCTGAACCCTAACCCTAACCCTAGGCAGATAAATCAGCCTAGGTATAGGGATGGTGCCAAGGAAAAAGCTGTGAAAGCTGCCATGTTGTTGCACTTTTGTACTCCCCTTGGGATGCCTTGAACAGCTGCAGTGTGCCTGGAGCTAAGGGCTTCCTAGTTTCAAAAATCCTAGCCCTAGGCCTAAGCCTAACAGTAACCCTGGGAAAGTAAATCAGCCTGATGTTAGGCTTCTTGCCAAGGAAAAAGCCGTGAAAGCAGCCATGTTGTGGCACTTTTGCACTCCCTTTTGGATGCCTTTCACAGCTCCAGTGTGCCTGGAACTCAGGGCTTCCTGCTTTTAAAAATCCTAGCCCTAGGCCGAACCCCAACCCTAAGACGAGAAAGGCAAATCAGCCAGGAATTAGGCATGTCCCCAAGGAAAAAGCTGTGGAGGCAGGCATGTTGTGGTACTTTTGCGCTCTTCTTGGCTAGTCCTTCGCAGCTGCTGTGTTCTTGGAACTCAGGGCTTTCTGGTTAATAGAACCCTTACCCTAGGCGTAACTCAAACCTTAACCCTAGGAAGGAAAATCAGCCTATGGTTCGGGATGGTCTCATGGAAATATCAGTGGTGGCAGCCAAGTTGCGTCACTTTTGCGCTCCCCTTGGGATGCCTTTTGCAGCTGCAGTGTGCCTGGAGCCCAGGGCTTCCTGGTTTTAAAAGTCCTAGGCCTAAGCCTAACAGTAACCCTAGGAAGGTAAATCAGCCGGGTATTAGGGTTCTTCCTAAGGGAAAAGCCGTGAAAGCAGCCATGTTGTGGCACTTCTGCACTCCCTTTGGGATGCCTTTGGCAGATGAAGTAAGCCTGGAACTCAGGGCTTCCTGGTTAAAGAAATCCAAGCCCTAGGCTGAACCCTAACCCTAACCCTAGGCAGATAAATCAGCCTAGGTATAGGGATGGTGCCAAGGAAAAAGCTGTGAAAGCTGCCATGTTGTTGCACTTTTGTACTCCCCTTGGGATGCCTTGAACAGCTGCAGTGTGCCTGGAGCTAAGGGCTTCCTAGTTTCAAAAATCCTAGCCCTAGGCCTAAGCCTAACAGTAACCCTGGGAAAGTAAATCAGCCTGATGTTAGGTTTCTTGCCAAGGAAAAAGCCGTGAAAGCAGCCATGTTGTGGCACTTTTGCACTCCCTTTTGGATGCCTTTCACAGCTCCAGTGTGCCTGGAACTCAGGGATTCCTGATTTTAAAAATCCTAGCCCTAGGCCGAACCCCAACCCTAAGACGAGAAAGGCAAATCAGCCAGGAATTAGGCATGTCCCCAAGGAAAAAGCTGTGGAGGCAGGCATGTTGTGGTACTTTTGCGCTCTTCTTGGCTAGTCCTTCGCAGCTGCTGTGTTCTTGGAACTCAGGGCTTTCTGGTTAATAGACCCTTACCCTAGGCGTAACTCAAACCTTAACCCTAGGAAGGAAAATCAGCCTATGGTTCGGGATGGTCTCATGGAAATATCAGTGGTGGCAGCCAAGTTGCGTCACTTTTGCGCTCCCCTTGGGATGCCTTTCGCAGCTGCAGTGTGCCTGGAGCCCAGGGCTTCCTGGTTTTAAAAGTCCTAGGCCTAAGCCTAACAGTAACCCTAGGAAGGTAAATCAGCCGGGTATTAGGGTTCTTCCTAAGGGAAAAGCCGTGAAAGCAGCCATGTTGTGGCACTTCTGCACTCCCTTTGGGATGCCTTTGGCAGATGAAGTAAGCCTGGAACTCAGGGCTTCCTGGTTAAAAAAATTCAAGCCCTAGGCTGAACCCTAACCCTAACCCTAGGCAGATAAATCAGCCTAGGTATAGGGATGGTGCCAAGGAAAAAGCTGTGAAAGCTGCCATGTTGTTGCACTTTTGTACTCCCCTTGGGATGCCTTGAACAGCTGCAGTGTGCCTGGAGCTAAGGGCCTCCTAGTTTCAAAAATCCTAGCCCTAGGCCTAAGCCTAACAGTAACCCTGGGAAAGTAAATCAGCCTGATGTTAGGCTTCTTGCCAAGGAAAAAGCCGTGAAAGCAGCCATGTTGTGGCACTTTTGCACTCCCTTTTGGATGCCTTTCACAGCTCCAGTGTGCCTGGAACTCAGGGCTTCCTGCTTTTAAAAATCCTAGCCCTAGGCCGAACCCCAACCCTAAGACGAGAAAGGCAAATCAGCCAGGAATTAGGCATGTCCCCAAGGAAAAAGCTGTGGAGGCAGGCATGTTGTGGTACTTTTGCGCTCTTCTTGGCTAGTCCTTCGCAGCTGCTGTGTTCTTGGAACTCAGGGCTTTCTGGTTAATAGAACCCTTACCCTAGGCGTAACTCAAACCTTAACCCTAGGAAGGAAAATCAGCCTATGGTTCGGGATGGTCTCATGGAAATATCAGTGGTGGCAGCCAAGTTGCGTCACTTTTGCGCTCCCCTTGGGATGCCTTTTGCAGCTGCAGTGTGCCTGGAGCCCAGGGCTTCCTGGTTTTAAAAGTCCTAGGCCTAAGCCTAACAGTAACCCTAGGAAGGTAAATCAGCCGGGGTATTAGGGTTCTTCCTAAGGAAAAGCCGTGAAAGCAGCCATGTTGTGGCACTTCTGCACTCCCTTTGGTGATGCCTTTGGCAGATGAAGTAAGCCTGGAACTCAGGGCTTCCTGGTTAAAGAAATCCAAGCCCTAGGCTGAACCCTAACCCTAACCCTAGGCAGATAAATCAGCCTAGGTATAGGGATGGTGCCAAGGAAAAAAGCTGTGAAAGCTGCCATGTTGTTTGCACTTTTGTACTCCCCTTGGGATGCCTTGAACAGCTGCAGTGTGCCTGGAGCCCAGGGCTTCCTAGTTTCAAAAATCCTAGCCCTAGGCCTAAGCCTAACAGTAACCCTGGGAAAGTAAATCAGCCTGATGTTAGGTTTCTTGCCAAGGAAAAAGCCGTGAAAGCAGCCATGTTGTGGCACTTTTGCACTCCCTTTTGGATGCCTTTCACAGCTCCAGTGTGCCTGGAACTCAGGGCTTCCTGCTTTTAAAAAATCCTAGCCCTAGGCCGAACCCCAACCCTAAGAACGAGAAAGGCAAATCAGCCAGGAATTAGGCATGTCCCCAAGGAAAAAGCTGTGGAGGCAGGCATGTTGTGGTACTTTTGCGCTCTTCTTGGCTAGTCCTTCGCAGCTGCTGTGTTCTTGGAACTCAGGGCTTTCTGGTTAATAGACCCTTACCCTAGGCGTAACTCAAACCTTAACCCTAGGAAGGAAAATCAGCCTATGGTTCGGGATGGTCTCATGGAAATATCAGTGGTGGGCAGCCAAGTTGTGTCACTTTTTGCGCTCCCCTTGGGATGCCTTTTGCAGCTGCAGTGTGCCTGGGAGCCCAGGGCTTCCTGGTTTTAAAAGTCCTAGGCCTAAGCCTAACAGTAACCCTAGGAAGGTAAATCAGCCGGGTATTAGGGGTTCTTCCTAAGGGAAAAGCCGTGAAAGCAGCCATGTTGTGGCACTTCTGCACTCCCTTTGGGATGCCTTTGGCAGATGAAGTAAGCCTGGAACTCAGGGCTTCCTGGTTAACGAAATCCAAGCCCTAGGCTGAACCCTAACCCTAACCCTAGGCAGATAAATCAGCCTAGGTATAGGGATGGTGCCAAGGGAAAAAGCTGTGAAAGCTGCCATGTTGTTGCACTTTTGTACTCCCCTTGGGATGCCTTGAACAGCTGCAGTGTGCCTGGAGCTAAGGGCCTCCTAGTTTCAAAAATCCTAGCCCTAGGCCCTAAGCCTAACAGTAACCCTGGGAAAGTAAATCAGCCTGATGTTAGGCTTCTTGCCAAGGAAAAAGCCGTGAAAGCAGCCATGTTGTGGCACTTTTGCACTCCCTTTTGGATGCCTTTCACAGCTCCAGTGTGCCTGGAACTCAGGGCTTCCTGCTTTTAAAAATCCTAGCCCTAGGCCGAACCGCAACCCTAAGACGAGAAAGGCAAATCAGCCAGGAATTAGGCATGTCCCCAAGGAAAAAGCTGTGGAGGCAGGCATGTTGTGGTACTTTTGCGCTCTTCTTGGCTAGTCCTTCGCAGCTGCTGTGTTCTTGGAACTCAGGGCTTTCTGGTTAATAGAACCCTTACCCCTAGGCGTAACTCAAACCTTAACCCTAGGAAGGAAAATCAGCCTATGGTTCGGGATGGTCTCATGGAAATATCAGTGGTGGCAGCCAAGTTGCGTCACTTTTGCGCGCTCCCCTTGGGATGCCTTTTGCAGCTGCAGTGTGCCTGGAGCCCAGGGCTTCCTGGTTTTAAAAGTCCTAGGCCCTAAGCCTAACAGTAACCCTAGGAAGGTAAATCAGCCGGGTATTAGGGTTCTTCCTAAGGGAAAAGCCGTGAAAGCAGCCATGTTGTGGCACTTCTGCACTCCCTTTGGGATGCCTTTGGCAGATGAAGTAAGCCTGGAACTCAGGGCTTCCTGGTTGAAGAAATCCAAGCCCTAGGCTGAACCCTAACCCTAACCCTAGGCAGATAAATCAGCCTAGGTATAGGGATGGTGCCAAGGAAAAAGCTGTGAAAGCTGCCATGTTGTTGCACTTTTGTACTCCCCTTGGGATGCCTTGAACAGCTGCAGTGTGCCTGGAGCTAAGGGCTTTCCTAGTTTTAAAAATCCTAGCCCCTAGGCCTAAGCCTAATAGTAACCCTAGGAAGGTAAGTCAGCCTGGTGTTAGGCGTCTTGCCAAGGAAAAAGCCGTGAAAGCAGCCATGTTGTGGCACTTTTGCACTCCCTTTTGGATGCCTTTCACAGCTCCAGTGTGCCTGGAACTCAGGGCTTCCTGCTTTTAAAAATCCTAGCCCTAGGCCGAACCCCAACCCTAAGACGAGAAAGGCAAATCAGCCAGGAATTAGGCATGTCCCCCAAGGAAAAAGCTGTGGAGGCAGGCATGTTGTGGTACTTTTGCGCTCTTCTTGGCTAGTCCTTCGCAGCTGCTGTGTTCTTGGAACTCAGGGCTTTCTGGTTAATAGAACCCTTACCCTAGGCGTAACTCAAACCTTAACCCTAGGAAGGAAAATCAACCTATGGTTCGGGATGGTCTCATGGAAATATCAGTGGTGGCAGCCAAGTTGCGTCACTTTTGCGCTCCCCTTGGGATGCCTTTCGCAGCTGCAGTGTGCCTGGAGCTAAGGGCTTCCTGGTTTTAAAAGTCCTAGGCCTAAGCCTAACAGTAACCCTAGGAAGGTAAATCAGCCGGGTATTAGGGGTTCTTCCTAAGGGAAAAGCCGTGAAAGCAGCCATGTTGTGGCACTTCTGCACTCCCTTTGGGATGCCTTTGGCAGATGAAGTAAGCCTGGAACTCAGGGCTTCCTGGTTAAAGAAATCCAAGCCCTAGGCTGAACCCTAACCCTAACCCTAGGCAGATAAATCAGCCTAGGTATAGGGATGGTGCCAAGGAAAAAGCTGTGAAAGCTGCCATGTTGTTGCACTTTTGTACTCCCCTTGGGATGCCTTGAACAGCTGCAGTGTGCCTGGAGCTACGGGCCTCCTAGTTTCAAAAATCCTAGCCCTAGGCCTAAGCCTAACAGTAACCCTGGGAAAGTAAATCAGCCTGATGTTAGGCTTCTTGCCAAGGAAAAAGCCGTGAAAGCAGCCATGTTGTGGCACTTTTGCACTCCCTTTTGGATGCCTTTCACAGCTCCAGTGTGCCTGGAACTCAGGGCTTCCTGCTTTTAAAAATCCTAGCCCTAGGCCGAACCCCAACCCTAAGACGAGAAAGGCAAATCAGCCAGGAATTAGGCATGTCCCCAAGGAAAAAGCTGTGGAGGCAGGCATGTTGTGGTACTTTTGCGCTCTTCTTGGCTAGTCCTTCGCAGCTGCTGTGTTCTTGGAACTCAGGGCTTTCTGGTTAATAGACCCTTACCCTAGGCGTAACTCAAACCTTAACCCTAGGAAGGAAAATCAGCCTATGGTTCGGGATGGTCTCATGGAAATATCAGTGGTGGCAGCCAAGTTGTGTCACTTTTGCGCTCCCCCTTGGGATGCCTTTTGCAGCTGCAGTGTGCCTGGAGCCCAGGGCTTCCTGGTTTTAAAAGTCCTAGGCCTAAGCCTAACAGTAACCCTAGGAAGGTAAATCAGCCGGGTATTAGGGTTCTTCCTAAGGGAAAAGCCGTGAAAGCAGCCATGTTGTGGCACTTCTGCACTCCCTTTGGGATGCCTTTGGCAGATGAAGTAAGCCTGGAACTCAGGGCTTCCTGGTTGAAGAAATCCAAGCCCTAGGCTGAACCCTAACCCTAACCCTAGGCAGATAAATCAGCCTAGGTATAGGGATGGTGCCCAAGGAAAAAAGCTGTGAAAGCTGCCATGTTGTTGCACTTTTGTACTCCCCTTGGGATGCCTTGAACAGCTGCAGTGTGCCTGGAGCTAAGGGGCCTCCTAGTTTCAAAAATCCTAGCCCTAGGCCTAAGCCTAACAGTAACCCTGGGAAAGTAAATCAGCCTGATGTTAGGCTTCTTGCCAAGGAAAAAGCCGTGAAAGCAGCCATGTTGTGGCACTTTTGCACTCTCTTTTGGATGCCTTTCACAGCTCCAGTGTGCCTGGAACTCAGGGCTTCCTGCTTTTAAAAATCCTAGCCCTAGGCCGAACCGCAACCCTAAGACGAGAAAGGCAAATCAGCCAGGAATTAGGCATGTCCCCCAAGGAAAAAGCTGTGGAGGCAGGCATGTTGTGGTACTTTTGCGCTCTTCTTGGCTAGTCCCTTCGCAGCTGCTGTGTTCTTGGAACTCAGGGCTTTCTGGTTAATAGAACCCTTACC
>NW_026683049.1:0-62475 GCF_027887145.1 Ammospiza caudacuta | reverse complement strand
AGGCCTAGGGTTAGTGTTCTTTTAACCAGAAAGCCCTGAGTTCCAAGAACACAGCAGCTGCGAAGGACTACCCAAGAAGAGCGCAGAAGTGCCTCAACATGCCTGCCTCCACAGCTTTTTCCTTGGGGACGTCCCGAAACGAAGGCTGATTTAGAAGCCTCCAGTTTGGGCTAAAGTTGTGGTTTTTTAAATCAGGAAGCCCTGTGCTCCAAGCACACTGCAGCTGTGAAAGGCATCCCAAGGGGAGCGCAAAAGTGCCACAACATGGCTGTCTCCACAGCTTTTCCCTTGGGATAATTCCTAAACCCAGGCTGATTTAAATGACCAGTGTTACGGTTAGGGTTAGGGTTACGCCTAGGTTTAGAGCTTTTTAAACCAGCAAGCTCTGAGCTCCAGGCACACGGCAGCTGCGAAAGGCATCCCAAGGGGAGCACAAAAGTGCCAGAAAATGGCTGCCTCCACACGTTTTCATTGGCACCATTGCTAAGCCTAGGCTGAATCACCTGCCTCCAGTCTCAGCTAGGGACATGGTTTTTTAAACCAGGAAGCCCTGAGCTCCAGGCACACGGCAGCTGTGAAAGGCATCCCAAGGGGAGTACAAAAGTGCAACAACATGGCAGCTTTCACAGCTTTTTCCTTGGCACCATCCCTATACCTAGGCTGATTTATCTGCCTAGGGTTAGGTTAGGGCTCAGCCTAGGGCTAGGATTTTTTAAGCAGGAAGCCCTGAGTTCCAGGCTTACTGCATCTGCCAAAGGCATCCCAAAGGGAGCGCAGAAGTGCCACAACATGGCTGCTTTCACAGCTTTTTCCTTAGGAAGAACCCTAATACCTGGCTGATTTACCTTCCTAGGGTTACTGTTAGGCTTAGGCCTAGGACTTTTAAAACCAGGAAGCCCTGTGCTCCAGGCACACTGCAGCTGTTAAAGGCATCCCAAGGGGAGCGCAAAAGTGACACAACTTGGCTGCCTCCACTGCTATTTCCATGAGACCATCCCGAATCATAGGCTGATTTTCCTTCCTAGGCTTAAGGTTTGAGTTAGGCCTAGGGTTAGTGTTCTTTTAACCAGAAAGCCCTGAGTTCCAAGAACACAGCAGCTGCGAAGGACTACCCAAGAAGAGCGCAGAAGTGCCTCAACATGCCTGCCTCCACAGCTTTTTCCTTGGGGACGTCCCGAAACGAAGGCTGATTTAGAAGCCTCCAGTTTGGGCTAAAGTTGTGGTTTTTTAAACCAGGAAGCCCTGTGCTCCAAGCACACTGCAGCTGTGAAAGGCATCCCAAGGGGAGCACAAAAGTGCCAGAAAATGGCTGCCTCCACACGTTTTCCTTGGCACCATTGCTAAGCCTAGGCTGAATCACCTGCCTCCAGTCTCAGCTAGGGACATGGTTTTTTAAACCAGGAAGCCCTGAGCTCCAGGCACACGGCAGCTGTGAAAGGCATCCCAAGGGGAGTACAAAAGTGCAACAACATGGCAGCTTTCACAGCTTTTTCCTTGGCACCATCCCTATACCTAGGCTGATTTATCTGCCTAGGGTTAGGGTTAGGGCTCAGCCTAGGGCTAGGATTTTTTTAACCAGGAAGCCCTGAGTTCCAGGCTTACTGCATCTGCCAAAGGCATCCCAAAGGGAGCGCAGAAGTGCCACAACATGGCTGCTTTCACAGCTTTTTCCTTAGGAAGAACCCTAATACCCGGCTGATTTACCTTCCTAGGGTTACTGTTAGGCTTAGGCCTAGGACTTTTAAAACCAGGAAGCCCTGTGCTCCAGGCACACTGCAGCTGTTAAAGGCATCCCAAGGGGAGCGCAAAAGTGACACAACTTGGCTGCCTCCACTGCTATTTCCATGAGACCATCCCGAATCATAGGCTGATTTTCCTTCCTAGGCTTAAGGTTTGAGATAGGCCTAGGGTTAGACTTCTTTTAACCAGAAAGCCCTGAGTTCCAAGAACACAGCAGCTGCGAAGGACTACCCAAGAAGAGCGCAGAAGTGCCTCAACATGCCTGCCTCCACAGCTTTTTCCTTGGGGACGTCCCGAAACGAAGGCTGATTTAGAAGCCTCCAGTTTGGGCTAAAGTTGTGGTTTTTTACACCAGGAAGCCCTGTGCTCCAAGCACACTGCAGCTGTGAAAGGCATCCCAAGGGGAGCGCAAATGTGCCACAACATGGCTGTCTCCACAGCTTTTCCCTTGGGATAATTCCTAAACCCAGGCTGATTTAAATGACCAGTGTTACGGTTAGGGTTAGGGTTACGCCTAGGTGTAGAGCTTTTTAAACCAGCAAGCTCTGAGCTCCAGGCACACGGCAGCTGCGAAAGGCATCCCAAGGGGAGCACAAAAGTGCCAGAAAATGGCTGCCTCCACACGTTTTCATTGGCACCATTGCTAAGCCTAGGCTGAATCACCTGCCTCCAGTCTCAGCTAGGGACATGGTTTTTTAAACCAGGAAGCCCTGAGCTCCAGGCACACGGCAGCTGTGAAAGGCATCCCAAGGGGAGTACAAAAGTGCAACAACATGGCAGCTTTCACAGCTTTTTCCTTGGCACCATCCCTATACCTAGGCTGATTTATCTGCCTAGGGTTAGGGTTAGGGCTCAGCCTAGGGCTAGGATTTTTTTAAGCAGGAAGCCCTGAGTTCCAGGCTTACTGCATCTGCCAAAGGCATCCCAAAGGGAGCGCAGAAGTGCCACAACATGGCTGCTTTCACAGCTTTTTCCTTAGGAAGAACCCTAATACCTGGCTGATTTACCTTCCTAGGGTTACTGTTAGGCTTAGGCCTAGGACTTTTAAAACCAGGAAGCCCTGTGCTCCAGGCACACTGCAGCTGTTAAAGGCATCCCAAGGGGAGCGCAAAAGTGACACAACTTGGCTGCCTCCACTGCTATTTCCATGAGACCATCCCGAATCATAGGCTGATTTTCCTTCCTAGGCTTAAGGTTTGAGTTAGGCCTAGGGTTAGTGTTCTTTTAACCAGAAAGCCCTGAGTTCCAAGAACACAGCAGCTGCGAAGGACTACCCAAGAAGAGCGCAGAAGTGCCTCAACATGCCTGCCTCCACAGCTTTTTCCTTGGGGACGTCCCGAAATGAAGGCTGATTTAGAAGCCTCCAGTTTGGGCTAAAGTTGTGGTTTTTTAAACCAGGAAGCCCTGTGCTCCAAGCACACTGCAGCTGTGAAAGGCATCCCAAGGGGAGCACAAAAGTGCCAGAAAATGGCTGCCTCCACACGTTTTCCTTGGCACCATTGCTAAGCCTAGGCTGAATCACCTGCCTCCAGTCTCAGCTAGGGACATGGTTTTTTAAACCAGGAAGCCCTGAGCTCCAGGCACACGGCAGCTGTGAAAGGCATCCCAAGGGGAGTACAAAAGTGCAACAACATGGCAGCTTTCACAGCTTTTTCCTTGGCACCATCCCTATACCTAGGCTGATTTATCTGCCTAGGGTTAGGGTTAGGGCTCAGCCTAGGGCTAGGATTTTTTTAACCAGGAAGCCCTGAGTTCCAGGCTTACTGCATCTGCCAAAGGCATCCCAAAGGGAGCGCAGAAGTGCCACAACATGGCTGCTTTCACAGCTTTTTCCTTAGGAAGAACCCTAATACCCGGCTGATTTACCTTCCTAGGGTTACTGTTAGGCTTAGGCCTAGGACTTTTAAAACCAGGAAGCCCTGTGCTCCAGGCACACTGCAGCTGTTAAAGGCATCCCAAGGGGAGCGCAAAAGTGACACAACTTGGCTGCCTCCACTGCTATTTCCATGAGACCATCCCGAATCATAGGCTGATTTTCCTTCCTAGGCTTAAGGTTTGAGATAGGCCTAGGGTTAGACTTCTTTTAACCAGAAAGCCCTGAGTTCCAAGAACACAGCAGCTGCGAAGGACTACCCAAGAAGAGCGCAGAAGTGCCTCAACATGCCTGCCTCCACAGCTTTTTCCTTGGGGACGTCCCGAAACGAAGGCTGATTTAGAAGCCTCCAGTTTGGGCTAAAGTTGTGGTTTTTTACACCAGGAAGCCCTGTGCTCCAAGCACACTGCAGCTGTGAAAGGCATCCCAAGGGGAGCGCAAATGTGCCACAACATGGCTGTCTCCACAGCTTTTCCCTTGGGATAATTCCTAAACCCAGGCTGATTTAAATGACCAGTGTTACGGTTAGGGTTAGGGTTACGCCTAGGTGTAGAGCTTTTTAAACCAGCAAGCTCTGAGCTCCAGGCACACGGCAGCTGCGAAAGGCATCCCAAGGGGAGCACAAAAGTGCCAGAAAATGGCTGCCTCCACACGTTTTCATTGGCACCATTGCTAAGCCTAGGCTGAATCACCTGCCTCCAGTCTCAGCTAGGGACATGGTTTTTTAAACCAGGAAGCCCTGAGCTCCAGGCACACGGCAGCTGTGAAAGGCATCCCAAGGGGAGTACAAAAGTGCAACAACATGGCAGCTTTCACAGCTTTTTCCTTGGCACCATCCCTATACCTAGGCTGATTTATCTGCCTAGGGTTAGGGTTAGGGCTCAGCCAAGGGCAAGGATTTTTTTAACCAGGAAGCCCTGAGTTCCAGGCTTACTGCATCTGCCAAAGGCATCCCAAAGGGAGCACAGAAGTGCCACAACATGGCTGCTTTCACAGCTTTTTCCTTAGGAAGAACCCTAATACCCGGCTGATTTACCTTCCTAGGGTTACTCTTAGGCTTAGGCCTAGGACTTTTAAAACCAGGAAGCCCTGTGCTCCAGGCACACTGCAGCTGTTAAAGGCATCCCAAGGGGAGCGCAAAAGTGACACAACTTGGCTGCCTCCACTGCTATTTCCATGAGACCATCCCGAATCATAGGCTGATTTTCCTTCCTAGGCTTAAGGTTTGAGTTAGGCCTAGGGTTAGTGTTCTTTTAACCAGAAAGCCCTGAGTTCCAAGAACACAGCAGCTGCGAAGGACTACCCAAGAAGAGCGCAGAAGTGCCTCAACATGCCTGCCTCCACAGCTTTTTCCTTGGGGACGTCCCGAAACGAAGGCTGATTTCGAAGCCTCCAGTTTGGGCTAAAGTTGTGGTTTTTTAAACCAGGAAGCCCTGTGCTCCAAGCACACTGCAGCTGTGAAAGGCATCCCAAGGGGAGCGCAAAAGTGCCACAACATGGCTGTCTCCACAGCTTTTCCCTTGGGATAATTCCTAAACCCAGGCTGATTTAAATGACCAGTGTTACGGTTAGGGTTAGGGTTACGCCTAGGTGTAGAGCTTTTTAAACCAGCAAGCTCTGAGCTCCAGGCACACGGCAGCTGCGAAAGGCATCCCAAGGGGAGCACAAAAGTGCCAGAAAATGGCTGCCTCCACACGTTTTCATTGGCACCATTGCTAAGCCTAGGCTGAATCACCTGCCTCCAGTCTCAGCTAGGGACATTGTTTTTTAAACCAGGAAGCCCTGAGCTCCAGGCACACGGCAGCTGTGAAAGGCATCCCAAGGGGAGTACAAAAGTGCAACAACATGGCAGCTTTCACAGCTTTTTCCTTGGCACCATCCCTATACCTAGGCTGATTTATCTGCCTAGGGTTAGGGTTAGGGCTCAGCCAAGGGCAAGGATTTTTTTAAGCAGGAAGCCCTGAGTTCCAGGCTTACTGCATCTGCCAAAGGCATCCCAAAGGGAGCGCAGAAGGTCCACAACATGGCTGCTTTCACAGCTTTTTCCTTAGGAAGAACCCTAATACCCGGCTGATTTACCTTCCTAGGGTTACTCTTAGGCTTAGGCCTAGGACTTTTAAAACCAGGAAGCCCTGTGCTCCAGGCACACTGCAGCTGTTAAAGGCATCCCAAGGGGAGCGCAAAAGTGACACAACTTGGCTGCCTCCACTGCTATTTCCATGAGACCATCCCGAATCATAGGCTGATTTTCCTTCCTAGGCTTAAGGTTTGAGTTAGGCCTAGGGTTAGTGTTCTTTTAACCAGAAAGCCCTGAGTTCCAAGAACACAGCAGCTGCGAAGGACTACCCAAGAAGAGCGCAGAAGTGCCTCAACATGCCTGCCTCCACAGCTTTTTCCTTGGGGACGTCCCGAAACGAAGGCTGATTTAGAAGCCTCCAGTTTGGGCTAAAGTTGTGGTTTTTTACACCAGGAAGCCCTGTGCTCCAAGCACACTGCAGCTGTGAAAGGCATCCCAAGGGGAGCGCAAAAGTGCCACAACATGGCTGTCTCCACAGCTTTTCCCTTGGGATAATTCCTAAACCCAGGCTGATTTAAATGACCAGTGTTACGGTTAGGGTTAGGGTTACGCCTAGGTGTAGAGCTTTTTAAACCAGCAAGCTCTGAGCTCCAGGCACACGGCAGCTGCGAAAGGCATCCCAAGGGGAGCACAAAAGTGCCAGAAAATGGCTGCCTCCACACGTTTTCATTGGCACCATTGCTAAGCCTAGGCTGAATCACCTGCCTCCAGTCTCAGCTAGGGACATGGTTTTTTAAACCAGGAAGCCATGAGCTCCAGGCACACAGCAGCTGTGAAAGGCATCCCAAGGGGAGTACAAAAGTGCAACAACATGGCAGCTTTCACAGCTTTTTCCTTGGCACCATCCCTATACCTAGGCTGATTTATCTGCCTAGGGTTAGGGTTAGGGCTCAGCCTAGGGCTAGGATTTTTTTAAGCAGGAAGCCCTGAGTTCCAGGCTTACTGCATCTGCCAAAGGCATCCCAAAGGGAGCGCAGAAGTGCCACAACATGGCTGCTTTCACAGCTTTTTCCTTAGGAAGAACCCTAATACCCGGCTGATTTACCTTCCTAGGGTTACTGTTAGGCTTAGGCCTAGGACTTTTAAAACCAGGAAGCCCTGTGCTCCAGGCACACTGCAGCTGTTAAAGGCATCCCAAGGGGAGCGCAAAAGTGACACAACTTGGCTGCCTCCACTGCTATTTCCATGAGACCATCCCGAATCATAGGCTGATTTTCCTTCCTAGGCTTAAGGTTTGAGTTAGGCCTAGGGTTAGTGTTCTTTTAACCAGAAAGCCCTGAGTTCCAAGAACACAGCACCTGCGAAGGACTACCCAAGAAGAGCGCAGAAGTGCCTCAACATGCCTGCCTCCACAGCTTTTTCCTTGGGGACGTCCCGAAACGAAGGCTGATTTAGAAGCCTCCAGTTTGGGCTAAAGTTGTGGTTTTTTACACCATGAAGCCCTGTGCTCCAAGCACACTGCAGCTGTGAAAGGCATCCCAAGGGGAGCGCAAAAGTGCCACAAAATGGCTGCTTTCACAGCTTTTTCCTTAGGAAGAACCCTAATACCCGGCTGATTTACCTTCCTAGGGTTACTGTTAGGCTTAGGCCTAGGACTTTTAAAACCAGGAAGCCCTGTGCTCCAGGCACACTGCAGCTGTTAAAGACATCCCAAGGGGAGCGCAAAAGTGACACAACTTGGCTGCCTCCACTGCTATTTCCATGAGACCATCCCGAATCATAGGCTGATTTTCCTTCCTAGGCTTAAGGTTTGAGTTAGGCCTAGGGTTAGTGTTCTTTTAACCAGAAAGCCCTGAGTTCCAAGAACACAGCAGCTGCGAAGGACTACCCAAGAAGAGCGCAGAAGTGCCTCAACATGCCTGCCTCCACAGCTTTTTCCTTGGGGACGTCCCGAAACGAAGGCTGATTTAGAAGCCTCCAGTTTGGGCTAAAGTTGTGGTTTTTTAAACCAGGAAGCCCTGTGCTCCAAGCACACTGCAGCTGTGAAAGGCATCCCAAGGGGAGCGCAAAAGTGCCACAACATGGCTGTCTCCACAGCTTTTCCCTTGGGATAATTCCTAAACCCAGGCTGATTTAAATGACCAGTGTTACGGTTAGGGTTAGGGTTACGCCTAGGTGTAGAGCTTTTTAAACCAGCAAGCTCTGAGCTCCAGGCACACGGCAGCTGCGAAAGGCATCCCAAGGGGAGCACAAAAGGGCCAGAAAATGGCTGCCTCCACACGTTTTCATTGGCACCATTGCTAAGCCTAGGCTGAATCACCTGCCTCCAGTCTCAGCTAGGGACATGGTTTTTTAAACCAGGAAGCCCTGAGCTCCAGGCACACGGCAGCTGTGAAAGGCATCCCAAGGGGAGTACAAAAGTGCAACAACATGGCAGCTTTCACAGCTTTTTCCTTGGCACCATCCCTATACCTAGGCTGATTTATCTGCCTAGGGTTAGGGTTAGGGCTCAGCCAAGGGCAAGGATTTTTTTAACCAGGAAGCCCTGAGTTCCAGGCTTACTGCATCTGCCAAAGGCATCCCAAAGGGAGCGCAGAAGTGCCACAACATGGCTGCTTTCACAGCTTTTTCCTTAGGAAGAACCCTAATACCCGGCTGATTTACCTTCCTAGGGTTACTGTTAGGCTTAGGCCTAGGACTTTTAAAACCAGGAAGCCCTGTGCTCCAGGCACACTGCAGCTGTTAAAGGCATCCCAAGGGGAGCGCAAAAGTGACACAACTTGGCTGCCTCCACTGCTATTTCCATGAGACCATCCCGAATCATAGGCTGATTTTCCTTCCTAGGCTTAAGGTTTGAGTTAGGCCTAGGGTTAGTGTTCTTTTAACCAGAAAGCCCTGAGTTCCAAGAACACAGCAGCTGCGAAGGACTACCCAAGAAGAGCGCAGAAGTGCCTCAACATGCCTGCCTCCACAGCTTTTTCCTTGGGGACGTCCCGAAACGAAGGCTGATTTAGAAGCCTCCAGTTTGGGCTAAAGTTGTGGTTTTTTACACCAGGAAGCCCTGTGCTCCAAGCACACTGCAGCTGTGAAAGGCATCCCAAGGGGAGCGCAAAAGTGCCACAACATGGCTGCTTTCACAGCTTTTTCCTTAGGAAGAACCCTAATACCCGGCTGATTTACCTTCCTAGGGTTACTGTTAGGCTTAGGCCTAGGACTTTTAAAACCAGGAAGCCCTGTGCTCCAGGCACACTGCAGCTGTTAAAGGCATCCCAAGGGGAGCGCAAAAGTGCCACAACATGGCTGTCTCCACAGCTTTTCCTTTGGGATAATTCCTAAACCCAGGCTGATTTAAATGACCAGTGTTACGGTTAGGGTTAGGGTTACGCCTAGGTTTAGAGCTTTTTAAACCAGCAAGCTCTGAGCTCCAGGCACACGGCAGCTGCGAAAGGCATCCCAAGGGGAGCACAAAAGGGCCAGAAAATGGCTGCCTCCACACGTTTTCATTGGCACCATTGCTAAGCCTAGGCTGAATCACCTGCCTCCAGTCTCAGCTAGGGACATGGTTTTTTAAACCAGGAAGCCCTGAGCTCCAGGCACACGGCAGCTGTGAAAGGCATCCCAAGGGGAGTACAAAAGTGCAACAACATGGCAGCTTTCACAGCTTTTTCCTTGGCACCATCCCTATACCTAGGCTGATATATCTGCCTAGGGTTAGGGTTAGGGCTCAGCCAAGGGCAAGGATTTTTTTAACCAGGAAGCCCTGAGTTCCAGGCTTACTGCATCTGCCAAAGGCATCCCAAAGGGAGCGCAGAAGTGCCACAACATGGCTGCTTTCACAGCTTTTTCCTTAGGAAGAACCCTAATACCCGGCTGATTTACCTTCCTAGGGTTACTGTTAGGCTTAGGCCTAGGACTTTTAAAACCAGGAAGCCCTGTGCTCCAGGCACACTGCAGCTGTTAAAGGCATCCCAAGGGGAGCGCAAAAGTGACACAACTTGGCTGCCTCCACTGCTATTTCCATGAGACCATCCCGAATCATAGGCTGATTTTCCTTCCTAGGCTTAAGGTTTGAGTTAGGCCTAGGGTTAGTGTTCTTTTAACCAGAAAGCCCTGAGTTCCAAGAACACAGCAGCTGCGAAGGACTACCCAAGAAGAGCGCAGAAGTGCCTCAACATGCCTGCCTCCACAGCTTTTTCCTTGGGGACGTCCCGAAACGAAGGCTGATTTAGAAGCCTCCAGTTTGGGCTAAAGTTGTGGTTTTTTAAACCAGGAAGCCCTGTGCTCCAAGCACACTGCAGCTGTGAAAGGCATCCCAAGGGGAGCGCAAAAGTGCCACAACATGGCTGTCTCCACAGCTTTTCCCTTGGGATAATTCCTAAACCCAGGCTGATTTAAATGACCAGTGTTACGGTTAGGGTTAGGGTTACGCCTAGGTGTAGAGCTTTTTAAACCAGCAAGCTCTGAGCTCCAGGCACACGGCAGCTGCGAAATGCATCCCAAGGGGAGCACAAAAGTGCCAGAAAATGGCTGCCTCCACACGTTTTCATTGGCACCATTGCTAAGCCTAGGCTGAATCACCTGCCTCCAGTCTCAGCTAGGGACATGGTTTTTTAAACCAGGAAGCCCTGAGCTCCAGGCACACGGCAGCTGTGAAAGGCATCCCAAGGGGAGTACAAAAGTGCAACAACATGGCAGCTTTCACAGCTTTTTCCTTGGCACCATCCCTATACCTAGGCTGATTTATCTGCCTAGGGTTAGGGTTAGGGCTCAGCCAAGGGCAAGGATTTTTTTAAGCAGGAAGCCCTGAGTTCCAGGCTTACTGCATCTGCCAAAGACATCCCAAAGGGAGAGCAGAAGTGCCACAACATGGCTGCTTTCACAGCTTTTTCCTTAGGAAGAACCCTAATACCCGGCTGATTTACCTTCCTAGGGTTACTGTTAGGCTTAGGCCTAGGACTTTTAAAACCAGGAAGCCCTGTGCTCCAGGCACACTGCAGCTGTTAAAGGCATCCCAAGGGGAGCGCAAAAGTGACACAACTTGGCTGCCTCCACTGCTATTTCCATGAGACCATCCCGAATCATAGGCTGATTTTCCTTCCTAGGCTTAAGGTTTGAGTTAGGCCTAGGGTTAGTGTTCTTTTAACCAGAAAGCCCTGAGTTCCAAGAACACAGCAGCTGCGAAGGACTACCCAAGAAGAGCGCAGAAGTGCCTCAACATGCCTGCCTCCACAGCTTTTTCCTTGGGGACGTCCCGAAACGAAGGCTGATTTAGAAGCCTCCAGTTTGGGCTAAAGTTGTGGTTTTATACACCATGAAGCCCTGTGCTCCAAGCACACTGCAGCAGTGAAAGGCATCCCAAGGGGAGCGCAAAAGTGCCACAACATGGCTGCTTTCACAGCTTTTTCCTTAGGAAGAACCCTAATACCCGGCTGATTTACCTTCCTAGGGTTACTGTTAGGCTTAGGCCTAGGACTTTTAAAACCAGGAAGCCCTGTGCTCCAGGCACACTGCAGCTGTTAAAGGCATCCCAAGGGGAGCGCAAAAGTGCCACAACATGGCTGTCTCCACAGCTTTTCCTTTGGGATAATTCCTAAACCCAGGCTGATTTAAATGACCAGTGTTACGGTTAGGGTTAGGGTTACGCCTAGGTGTAGAGCTTTTTAAACCAGCAAGCTCTGAGCTCCAGGCACACGGCAGCTGCGAAAGGCATCCCAAGGGGAGCACAAAAGGGCCAGAAAATGGCTGCCTCCACACGTTTTCATTGGCACCATTGCTAAGCCTAGGCTGAATCACCTGCCTCCAGTCTCAGCTAGGGACATGGTTTTTTAAACCAGGAAGCCCTGAGCTCCAGGCACACGGCAGCTGTGAAAGGCATCCCAAGGGGAGTACAAAAGTGCAACAACATGGCAGCTTTCACAGCTTTTTCCTTGGCACCATCCCTATACCTAGGCTGATTTATCTGCCTAGGGTTAGGGTTAGGGCTCAGCCAAGGGCAAGGATTTTTTTAACCAGGAAGCCCTGAGTTCCAGGCTTACTGCATCTGCCAAAGGCATCCCAAAGGGAGCGCAGAAGTGCCACAACATGGCTGCTTTCACAGCTTTTTCCTTAGGAAGAACCCTAATACCCGGCTGATTTACCTTCCTAGGGTTACTGTTAGGCTTAGGCCTAGGACTTTTAAAACCAGGAAGCCCTGTGCTCCAGGCACACTGCAGCTGTTAAAGGCATCCCAAGGGGAGCGCAAAAGTGACACAACTTGGCTGCCTCCACTGCTATTTCCATGAGACCATCCCGAATCATAGGCTGATTTTCCTTCCTAGGCTTAAGGTTTGAGTTAGGCCTAGGGTTAGTGTTCTTTTAACCAGAAAGCCCTGAGTTCCAAGAACACAGCAGCTGCGAAGGACTACCCAAGAAGAGTGCAGAAGTGCCTCAACATGCCTGCCTCCACAGCTTTTTCCTTGGGGACGTCCCGAAACGAAGGCTGATTTAGAAGCCTCCAGTTTGGGCTAAAGTTGTGGTTTTTTACACCAGGAAGCCCTGTGCTCCAAGCACACTGCAGCTGTGAAAGGCATCCCAAGGGGAGCGCAAAAGTGCCACAACATGGCTGTCTCCACAGCTTTTCCCTTGGGATAATTCCTAAACCCAGGCTGATTTAAATGACCAGTGTTACGGTTAGGGTTAGGGTTACGCCTAGGTGTAGAGCTTTTTAAACCAGCAAGCTCTGAGCTCCAGGCACACGGCAGCTGCGAAAGGCATCCCAAGGGGAGCACAAAAGTGCCAGAAAATGGCTGCCTCCACACGTTTTCATTGGCACCATTGCTAAGCCTAGGCTGAATCACCTGCCTCCAGTCTCAGCTAGGGACATGGTTTTTTAAACCAGGAAGCCCTGAGCTCCAGGCACACGGCAGCTGTGAAAGGCATCCCAAGGGGAGTACAAAAGTGCAACAACATGGCAGCTTTCACAGCTTTTTCCTTGGCACCATCCCTATACCTAGGCTGATTTATCTGCCTAGGCTTAGGGTTAGGGCTCAGCCAAGGGCAAGGATTTTTTTAAGCAGGAAGCCCTGAGTTCCAGGCTTACTGCATCTGCCAAAGGCATCCCAAAGGGAGCGCAGAAGTGCCACAACATGGCTGCTTTCACAGCTTTTTCCTTAGGAAGAACCCTAATACCCGGCTGATTTACCTTCCTAGGGTTACTCTTAGGCTTAGGCCTAGGACTTTTAAAACCAGGAAGCCCTGTGCTCCAGGCACACTGCAGCTGTTAAAGGCATCCCAAGGGGAGCGCAAAAGTGACACAACTTGGCTGCCTCCACTGCTATTTCCATGAGACCATCCCGAATCATAGGCTGATTTTCCTTCCTAGGCTTAAGGTTTGAGTTAGGCCTAGGGTTAGTGTTCTTTTAACCAGAAAGCCCTGAGTTCCAAGAACACAGCAGCTGCGAAGGACTACCCAAGAAGAGCGCAGAAGTGCCTCAACATGCCTGCCTCCACAGCTTTTTCCTTGGGGACGTCCCGAAACGAAGGCTGATTTAGAAGCCTCCAGTTTGGGCTAAAGTTGTGGTTTTTTAAACCAGGAAGCCCTGTGCTCCAAGCACACTGCAGCTGTGAAAGGCATCCCAAGGGGAGCGCAAAAGTGCCACAACATGGCTGTCTCCACAGCTTTTCCCTTGGGATAATTCCTAAACCCAGGCTGATTTAAATGACCAGTGTTACGGTTAGGGTTAGGGTTACGCCTAGGTGTAGAGCTTTTTAAACCAGCAAGCTCTGAGCTCCAGGCACACGGCAGCTGCGAAAGGCATCCCAAGGGGAGCACAAAAGTGCCAGAAAATGGCTGCCTCCACACGTTTTCATTGGCACCATTGCTAAGCCTAGGCTGAATCACCTGCCTCCAGTCTCAGCTAGGGACATGGATTTTTAAACCAGGAAGCCCTGAGCTCCAGGCACACGGCAGCTGTGAAAGGCATCCCAAGGGGAGTACAAAAGTGCAACAACATGGCAGCTTTCACAGCTTTTTCCTTGGCACCATCCCTATACCTAGGTTGATTTATCTGCCTAGGGTTAGGGTTAGGGCTCAGCCTAGGGCTAGGATTTTTTTAACCAGGAAGCCCTGAGTTCCAGGCTTACTGCATCTGCCAAAGGCATCCCAAAGGGAGCGCACAAGTGCCACAACATGGCTGCTTTCACAGCTTTTTCCTTAGGAAGAACCCTAATACCCGGCTGATTTACCTTCCTAGGGTTACTGTTAGGCTTAGGCCTAGGACTTTTAAAACCAGGAAGCCCTGTGCTCCAGGCACACTGCAGCTGTTAAAGGCATCCCAAGGGGAGCGCAAAAGTGACACAACTTGGCTGCCTCCACTGCTATTTCCATGAGACCATCCCGAATCATAGGCTGATTTTCCTTCCTAGGCTTAAGGTTTGAGTTAGGCCTAGGGTTAGTGTTCTTTTAACCAGAAAGCCCTGAGTTCCAAGAACACAGCAGCTGCGAAGGACTACCCAAGAAGAGCGCAGAAGTGCCTCAACATGCCTGCCTCCACAGCTTTTTCCTTGGGGACGTCCCGAAACGAAGGCTGATTTAGAAGCCTCCAGTTTGGGCTAAAGTTGTGGTTTTTTAAACCAGGAAGCCCTGTGCTCCAAGCACACTGCAGCTGTGAAAGGCATCCCAAGGGGAGCGCAAAAGTGCCACAACATGGCTGTCTCCACAGCTTTTCCCTTGGGATAATTCCTAAACCCAGGCTGATTTAAATGACCAGTGTTACGGTTAGGGTTAGGGTTACGCCTAGGTGTAGAGCTTTTTAAACCAGCAAGCTCTGAGCTCCAGGCACACGGCAGCTGCGAAAGGCATCCCAAGGGGAGCACAAAAGTGCCAGAAAATGGCTGCCTCCACACGTTTTCATTGGCACCATTGCTAAGCCTAGGCTGAATCACCTGCCTCCAGTCTCAGCTAGGGACATGGTTTTTTAAACCAGGAAGCCCTGAGCTCCAGGCACACGGCAGCTGTGAAAGGCATCCCAAGGGGAGTACAAAAGTGCAACAACATGGCAGCTTTCACAGCTTTTTCCTTGGCACCATCCCTATACCTAGGCTGATTTATCTGCCTAGGGTTAGGGTTAGGGCTCAGCCAAGGGCAAGGATTTTTTTAAGCAGGAAGCCCTGAGTTCCAGGCTTACTGCATCTGCCAAAGGCATCCCAAAGGGAGCGCAGAAGTGCCACAACATGGCTGCTTTCACAGCTTTTTCCTTAGGAAGAACCCTAATACCCGGCTGATTTACCTTCCTAGGGTTACTGTTAGGCTTAGGCCTAGGACTTTTAAAACCAGGAAGCCCTGTGCTCCAGGCACACTGCAGCTGTTAAAGGCATCCCAAGGGGAGCGCAAAAGTGACACAACTTGGCTGCCTCCACTGCTATTTCCATGAGACCATCCCGAATCATAGGCTGATTTTCCTTCCTAGGCTTAAGGTTTGAGTTAGGCCTAGGGTTAGTGTTCTTTTAACCAGAAAGCCCTGAGTTCCAAGAACACAGCAGCTGCGAAGGACTACCCAAGAAGAGCGCAGAAGTGCCTCAACATGCCTGCCTCCACAGCTTTTTCCTTGGGGACGTCCCGAAATGAAGGCTGATTTAGAAGCCTCCAGTTTGGGCTAAAGTTGTGGTTTTTTACACCATGAAGCCCTGTGCTCCAAGCACACTGCAGCAGTGAAAGGCATCCCAAGGGGAGCGCAAAAGTGCCACAACATGGCTGCTTTCACAGCTTTTTCCTTAGGAAGAACCCTTATACCCGGCTGATTTACCTTCCTAGGGTTACTGTTAGGCTTAGGCTTTGGACTTTTAAAACCAGGAAGCCCTGTGCTCCAGGCACACTGCAGCTGTTAAAGGCATCCCAAGGGGAGCGCAAAAGTGCCACAACATGGCTGTCTCCACAGCTTTTCCTTTGGGATAATTCCTAAACCCAGGCTGATTTAAATGACCAGTGTTACGGTTAGGGTTAGGGTTACGCCTAGGTGTAGAGCTTTTTAAACCAGCAAGCTCTGAGCTCCAGGCACACGGCAGCTGCGAAAGGCATCCCAAGGGGAGCACAAAAGTGCCAGAAAATGGCTGCCTCCACACGTTTTCATTGGCACCATTGCTAAGCCTAGGCTGAATCACCTGCCTCCAGTCTCAGCTAGGGACATTGTTTTTTAAACCAGGAAGCCCTGAGCTCCAGGCACACGGCAGCTGTGAAAGGCATCCCAAGGGGAGTACAAAAGTGCAACAACATGGCAGCTTTCACAGCTTTTTCCTTGGCACCATCCCTATACCTAGGCTGATTTATCTGCCTAGGGTTAGGGTTAGGGCTCAGCCAAGGGCAAGGATTTTTTTAACCAGGAAGCCCTGAGTTCCAGGCTTACTGCATCTGCCAAAGGCATCCCAAAGGGAGCGCAGAAGTGCCACAACATGGCTGCTTTCACAGCTTTTTCCTTAGGAAGAACCCTAATACCCGGCTGATTTACCTTCCTAGGGTTACTGTTAGGCTTAGGCCTAGGACTTTTAAAACCAGGAAGCCCTGTGCTCCAGGCACACTGCAGCTGTTAAAGGCATCCCAAGGGGAGCGCAAAAGTGACACAACTTGGCTGCCTCCACTGCTATTTCCATGAGACCATCCCGAATCATAGGCTGATTTTCCTTCCTAGGCTTAAGGTTTGAGTTAGGCCTAGGGTTAGTGTTCTTTTAACCAGAAAGCCCTGAGTTCCAAGAACACAGCAGCTGCGAAGGACTACCCAAGAAGAGCGCAGAAGTGCCTCAACATGCCTGCCTCCACAGCTTTTTCCTTGGGGACGTCCCGAAACGAAGGCTGATTTAGAAGCCTCCAGTTTGGGCTAAAGTTGTGGTTTTTTAAACCAGGAAGCCCTGTGCTCCAAGCACACTGCAGCTGTGAAAGGCATCCCAAGGGGAGCGCAAAAGTGCCACAACATGGCTGTCTCCACAGCTTTTCCCTTGGGATAATTCCTAAACCCAGGCTGATTTAAATGACCAGTGTTACGGTTAGGGTTAGGGTTACGCCTAGGTGTAGAGCTTTTTAAACCAGCAAGCTCTGAGCTCCAGGCACACGGCAGCTGCGAAAGGCATCCCAAGGGGAGCACAAAAGTGACACAACTTGGCTGCCTCCACTGCTATTTCCATGAGACCATCCCGAATCATAGGCTGATTTTCCTTCCTAGGCTTAAGGTTTGAGTTAGGCCTAGGGTTAGTGTTCTTTTAACCAGAAAGCCCTGAGTTCCAAGAACACAGCAGCTGCGAAGGACTACCCAAGAAGAGCGCAGAAGTGCCTCAACATGCCTGCCTCCACAGCTTTTTCCTTGGGGACGTCCCGAAACGAAGGCTGATTTAGAAGCCTCCAGTTTGGGCTAAAGTTGTGGTTTTTTAAACCAGGAAGCCCTGTGCTCCAAGCACACTGCAGCTGTGAAAGGCATCCCAAGGGGAGCGCAAAAGTGCCACAACATGGCTGTCTCCACAGCTTTTCCCTTGGGATAATTCCTAAACCCAGGCTGATTTAAATGACCAGTGTTACGGTTAGGGTTAGGGTTACGCCTAGGTGTAGAGCTTTTTAAACCAGCAAGCTCTGAGCTCCAGGCACACGGCAGCTGCGAAAGGCATCCCAAGGGGAGCACAAAAGTGCCAGAAAATGGCTGCCTCCACACGTTTTCATTGGCACCATTGCTAAGCCTAGGCTGAATCACCTGCCTCCAGTCTCAGCTAGGGACATGGTTTTTTAAACCAGGAAGCCCTGAGCTCCAGGCACACGGCAGCTGTGAAAGGCATCCCAAGGGGAGTACAAAAGTGCAACAACATGGCAGCTTTCACAGCTTTTTCCTTGGCACCATCCCTATACCTAGGCTGATTTATCTGCCTAGGGTTAGGGTTAGGGCTCAGCCAAGGGCAAGGATTTTTTTAAGCAGGAAGCCCTGAGTTCCAGGCTTACTGCATCTGCCAAAGGCATCCCAAAGGGAGCGCAGAAGTGCCACAACATGGCTGCTTTCACAGCTTTTTCCTTAGGAAGAACCCTAATACCCGGCTGATTTACCTTCCTAGGGTTACTGTTAGGCTTAGGCCTAGGACTTTTAAAACCAGGAAGCCCTGTGCTCCAGGCACACTGCAGCTGTTAAAGGCATCCCAAGGGGAGCGCAAAAGTGACACAACTTGGCTGCCTCCACTGCTATTTCCATGAGACCATCCCGAATCATAGGCTGATTTTCCTTCCTAGGCTTAAGGTTTGAGTTAGGCCTAGGGTTAGTGTTCTTTTAACCAGAAAGCCCTGAGTTCCAAGAACACAGCAGCTGCGAAGGACTACCCAAGAAGAGCGCAGAAGTGCCTCAACATGCCTGCCTCCACAGCTTTTTCCTTGGGGACGTCCCGAAACGAAGGCTGATTTAGAAGCCTACAGTTTGGGCTAAAGTTGTGGTTTTTTACACCATGAAGCCCTGTGCTCCAAGCACACTGCAGCAGTGAAAGGCATCCCAAGGGGAGCGCAAAAGTGCCACAACATGGCTGCTTTCACAGCTTTTTCCTTAGGAAGAACCCTTATACCCGGCTGATTTACCTTCCTAGGGTTACTGTTAGGCTTAGGCCTTGGACTTTTAAAACCAGGAAGCCCTGTGCTCCAGGCACACTGCAGCTGTTAAAGGCATCCCAAGGGGAGCGCAAAAGTGCCACAACATGGCTGTCTCCACAGCTTTTCCTTTGGGATAATTCCTAAACCCAGGCTGATTTAAATGACCAGTGTTACGGTTAGGGTTAGGGTTACGCCTAGGTGTAGAGCTTTTTAAACCAGCAAGCTCTGAGCTCCAGGCACACGGCAGCTGCGAAAGGCATCCCAAGGGGAGCACAAAAGTGCCAGAAAATGGCTGCCTCCACACGTTTTCATTGGCACCATTGCTAAGCCTAGGCTGAATCACCTGCCTCCAGTCTCAGCTAGGGACATGGTTTTTTAAACCAGGAAGCCCTGAGCTCCAGGCACACGGCAGCTGTGAAAGGCATCCCAAGGGGAGTACAAAAGTGCAACAACATGGCAGCTTTCACAGCTTTTTCCTTGGCACCATCCCTATACCTAGGCTGATTTATCTGCCTAGGGTTAGGGTTAGGGCTCAGCCAAGGGCAAGGATTTTTTTAACCAGGAAGCCCTGAGTTCCAGGCTTACTGCATCTGCCAAAGGCATCCCAAAGGGAGCGCAGAAGTGCCACAACATGGCTGCTTTCACAGCTTTTTCCTTAGGAAGAACCCTAATACCCGGCTGATTTACCTTCCTAGGGTTACTGTTAGGCTTAGGCCTAGGACTTTTAAAACCAGGAAGCCCTGTGCTCCAGGCACACTGCAGCTGTTAAAGGCATCCCAAGGGGAGCGCAAAAGTGACACAACTTGGCTGCCTCCACTGCTATTTCCATGAGACCATCCCGAATCATAGGCTGATTTTCCTTCCTAGGCTTAAGGTTTGAGTTAGGCCTAGGGTTAGCGTCCTTTTAACCAGAAAGCCCTGAGTTCCAAGAACACAGCAGCTGCGAAGGACTACCCAAGAAGAGCGCAGAAGTGCCTCAACATGCCTGCCTCCACAGCTTTTTCCTTGGGGACGTCCCGAAACGAAGGCTGATTTAGAAGCCTCCAGTTTGGGCTAAAGTTGTGGTTTTTTACACCAGGAAGCCCTGTGCTCCAAGCACACTGCAGCTGTGAAAGGCATCCCAAGGGGAGCGCAAAAGTGCCACAACATGGCTGTCTCCACAGCTTTTCCCTTGGGATAATTCCTAAACCCAGGCTGATTTAAATGACCAGTGTTACGGTTAGGGTTAGGGTTACGCCTAGGTGTAGAGCTTTTTAAACCAGCAAGCTCTGAGCTCCAGGCACACGGCAGCTGCGAAAGGCATCCCAAGGGGAGCACAAAAGTGCCAGAAAATGGCTGCCTCCACACGTTTTCATTGGCACCATTGCTAAGCCTAGGCTGAATCACCTGCCTCCAGTCTCAGCTAGGGACATGGTTTTTTAAACCAGGAAGCCCTGAGCTCCAGGCACACGGCAGCTGTGAAAGGCATCCCAAGGGGAGTACAAAAGTGCAACAACATGGCAGCTTTCACAGCTTTTTCCTTGGCACCATCCCTATACCTAGGCTGATTTATCTGCCTAGGGTTAGGGTTAGGGCTCAGCCAAGGGCAAGGATTTTTTTAAGCAGGAAGCCCTGAGTTCCAGGCTTACTGCATCTGCCAAAGGCATCCCAAAGGGAGCGCAGAAGTGCCACAACATGGCTGCTTTCACAGCTTTTTCCTTAGGAAGAACCCTAATACCCGGCTGATTTACCTTCCTAGGGTTACTGTTAGGCTTAGGCCTAGGACTTTTAAAACCAGGAAGCCCTGTGCTCCAGGCACACTGCAGCTGTTAAAGGCATCCCAAGGGGAGCGCAAAAGTGACACAACTTGGCTGCCTCCACTGCTATTTCCATGAGACCATCCCGAATCATAGGCTGATTTTCCTTCCTAGGCTTAAGGTTTGAGTTAGGCCTAGGGTTAGTGTTCTTTTAACCAGAAAGCCCTGAGTTCCAAGAACACAGCAGCTGCGAAGGACTACCCAAGAAGAGCGCAGAAGTGCCTCAACATGCCTGCCTCCACAGCTTTTTCCTTGGGGACGTCCCGAAACGAAGGCTGATTTAGAAGCCTCCAGTTTGGGGTTAAGTTGTGGTTTTTTACACCATGAAGCCCTGTGCTCCAAGCACACTGCAGCAGTGAAAGGCATCCCAAGGGGAGCGCAAAAGTGCCACAACATGGCTGCTTTCACAGCTTTTTCCTTAGGAAGAACCCTAATACCCGGCTGATTTACCTTCCTAGGGTTACTGTTATGCTTAGGACTTGGACTTTTAAAACCAGGAAGCCCTGTGCTCCAGGCACACTGCAGCTGTTAAAGGCATCCCAAGGGGAGCGCAAAAGTGCCACAACATGGCTGTCTCCACAGCTTTTCCTTTGGGATAATTCCTAAACCCAGGCTGATTTAAATGACCAGTGTTACGGTTAGGGTTAGGGTTACGCCTAGGTGTAGAGCTTTTTAAACCAGCAAGCTCTGAGCTCCAGGCACACGGCAGCTGCGAAAGGCATCCCAAGGGGAGCACAAAAGTGCCAGAAAATGGCTGCCTCCACACGTTTTCATTGGCACCATTGCTAAGCCTAGGCTGAATCACCTGCCTCCAGTCTCAGCTAGGGACATGGATTTTTAAACCAGGAAGCCCTGAGCTCCAGGCACACGGCAGCTGTGAAAGGCATCCCAAGGGGAGTACAAAAGTGCAACAACATGGCAGCTTTCACAGCTTTTTCCTTGGCACCATCCCTATACCTAGGTTGATTTATCTGCCTAGGGTTAGGGTTAGGGCTCAGCCAAGGGCAAGGATTTTTTTAACCAGGAAGCCCTGAGTTCCAGGCTTACTGCATCTGCCAAAGGCATCCCAAAGGGAGCGCAGAAGTGCCACAACATGGCTGCTTTCACAGCTTTTTCCTTAGGAAGAACCCTAATACCCGGCTGATTTACCTTCCTAGGGTTACTCTTAGGCTTAGGCCTAGGACTTTTAAAACCAGGAAGCCCTGTGCTCCAGGCACACTGCAGCTGTTAAAGGCATCCCAAGGGGAGCGCAAAAGTGACACAACTTGGCTGCCTCCACTGCTATTTCCATGAGACCATCCCGAATCATAGGCTGATTTTCCTTCCTAGGCTTAAGGTTTGAGTTAGGCCTAGGGTTAGTGTTCTTTTAACCAGAAAGCCCTGAGTTCCAAGAACACAGCACCTGCGAAGGACTACCCAAGAAGAGCGCAGAAGTGCCTCAACATGCCTGCCTCCACAGCTTTTTCCTTGGGGACGTCCCGAAACGAAGGCTGATTTAGAAGCCTCCAGTTTGGGGTAAAGTTGTGGTTTTTTACACCATGAAGCCCTGTGCTCCAAGCACACTGCAGCAGTGAAAGGCATCCCAAGGGGAGCGCAAAAGTGCCACAACATGGCTGCTTTCACAGCTTTTTCCTTAGGAAGAACCCTAATACCCGGCTGATTTACCTTCCTAGGGTTACTGTTAGGCTTAGGCCTTGGACTTTTAAAACCAGGAAGCCCTGTGCTCCAGGCCCACTGCAGCTGTTAAAGGCATCCCAAGGGGAGCGCAAAAGTGCCAAAACATGGCTGTCTCCACAGCTTTTCCTTTGGGATAATTCCTAAACCCAGGCTGATTTAAATGACCAGTGTTACGGTTAGGGTTAGGGTTACGCCTAGGTGTAGAGCTTTTTAAACCAGCAAGCTCTGAGCTCCAGGCACACTGCAGCTGTTAAAGGCATCCCAAGGGGAGCGCAAAAGTGACACAACTTGGCTGCCTCCACTGCTATTTCCATGAGACCATCCCGAATCATAGGCTGATTTTCCTTCCTAGGCTTAAGGTTTGAGTTAGGCCTAGGGTTAGTGTTCTTTTAACCAGAAAGCCCTGAGTTCCAAGAACACAGCAGCTGCGAAGGACTACCCAAGAAGAGCGCAGAAGTGCCTCAACATGCCTGCCTCCACAGCTTTTTCCTTGGGGACGTCCCGAAACGAAGGCTGATTTAGAAGCCTCCAGTTTGGGGTAAAGTTGTGGTTTTTTACACCATGAAGCCCTGTGCTCCAAGCACACTGCAGCAGTGAAAGGCATCCCAAGGGGAGCGCAAAAGTGCCACAACATGGCTGCTTTCACAGCTTTTTCCTTAGGAAGAACCCTAATACCCGGCTGATTTACCTTCCTAGGGTTACTGTTAGGCTTAGGCCTTGGACTTTTAAAACCAGGAAGCCCTGTGCTCCAGGCACACTGCAGCTGTTAAAGGCATCCCAAGGGGAGCGCAAAAGTGCCACAACATGGCTGTCTCCACAGCTTTTCCTTTGGGATAATTCCTAAACCCAGGCTGATTTAAATGACCAGTGTTACGGTTAGGGTTAGGGTTACGCCTTGGTGTAGAGCTTTTTAAACCAGCAAGCTCTGAGCTCCAGGCACACGGCAGCTGCGAAAGGCATCCCAAGGGGAGCACAAAAGTGCCAGAAAATGGCTGCCTCCACACGTTTTCATTGGCACCATTGCTAAGCCTAGGCTGAATCACCTGCCTCCAGTCTCAGCTAGGGACATGGATTTTTAAACCAGGAAGCCCTGAGCTCCAGGCACACGGCAGCTGTGAAAGGCATCCCAAGGGGAGTACAAAAGTGCAACAACATGGCAGCTTTCACAGCTTTTTCCTTGGCACCATCCCTATACCTAGGTTGATTTATCTGCCTAGGGTTAGGGTTAGGGCTCAGCCAAGGGCAAGGATTTTTTTAACCAGGAAGCCCTGAGTTCCAGGCTTACTGCATCTGCCAAAGGCATCCCAAAGGGAGCGCAGAAGTGCCACAACATGGCTGCTTTCACAGCTTTTTCCTTAGGAAGAACCCTAATACCCGGCTGATTTACCTTCCTAGGGTTACTCTTAGGCTTAGGCCTAGGACTTTTAAAACCAGGAAGCCCTGTGCTCCAGGCACACTGCAGCTGTTAAAGGCATCCCAAGGGGAGCGCAAAAGTGACACAACTTGGCTGCCTCCACTGCTATTTCCATGAGACCATCCCGAATCATAGGCTGATTTTCCTTCCTAGGCTTAAGGTTTGAGTTAGGCCTAGGGTTAGTGTTCTTTTAACCAGAAAGCCCTGAGTTCCAAGAACACAGCAGCTGCGAAGGACTACCCAAGAAGAGCGCAGAAGTGCCTCAACATGCCTGCCTCCACAGCTTTTTCCTTGGGGACGTCCCGAAACGAAGGCTGATTTAGAAGCCTCCAGTTTGGGCTAAAGTTGTGGTTTTTTACACCAGGAAGCCCTGTGCTCCAAGCACACTGCAGCTGTGAAAGGCATCCCAAGGGGAGCGCAAAAGTGCCACAACATGGCTGTCTCCACAGCTTTTCCCTTGGGATAATTCCTAAACCCAGGCTGATTTAAATGACCAGTGTTACGGTTAGGGTTAGGGTTACGCCTAGGTGTAGAGCTTTTTAAACCAGCAAGCTCTGAGCTCCAGGCACACGGCAGCTGCGAAAGGCATCCCAAGGGGAGCACAAAAGTGCCAGAAAATGGCTGCCTCCACACGTTTTCATTGGCACCATTGCTAAGCCTAGGCTGAATCACCTGCCTCCAGTCTCAGCTAGGGACATGGTTTTTTAAACCAGGAAGCCCTGAGCTCCAGGCACTTGGCAGCTGTGAAAGGCATCCCAAGGGGAGTACAAAAGTGCAACAACATGGCAGCTTTCACAGCTTTTTCCTTGGCACCATCCCTATACCTAGGCTGATTTATCTGCCTAGGGTTAGGGTTAGGGCTCAGCCAAGGGCAAGGATTTTTTTAAGCAGGAAGCCCTGAGTTCCAGGCTTACTGCATCTGCCAAAGGCATCCCAAAGGGAGCGCAGAAGTGCCACAACATGGCTGCTTTCACAGCTTTTTCCTTAGGAAGAACCCTAATACCCGGCTGATTTACCTTCCTAGGGTTACTGTTAGGCTTAGGCCTAGGACTTTTAAAACCAGGAAGCCCTGTGCTCCAGGCACACTGCAGCTGTTAAAGGCATCCCAAGGGGAGCGCAAAAGTGACACAACTTGGCTGCCTCCACTGCTATTTCCATGAGACCATCCCGAATCATAGGCTGATTTTCCTTCCTAGGCTTAAGGTTTGAGTTAGGCCTAGGGTTAGTGTTCTTTTAACCAGAAAGCCCTGAGTTCCAAGAACACAGCAGCTGCGAAGGACTACCCAAGAAGAGCGCAGAAGTGCCTCAACATGCCTGCCTCCACAGCTTTTTCCTTGGGGACGTCCCGAAACGAAGGCTGATTTAGAAGCCTCCAGTTTGGGGTAAAGTTGTGGTTTTTTACACCATGAAGCCCTGTGCTCCAAGCACACTGCAGCAGTGAAAGGCATCCCAAGGGGAGCGCAAAAGTGCCACAACATGGCTTTTTTCACAGCTTTTTCCTTAGGAAGAACCCTAATACCCGGCTGATTTACCTTCCTAGGGTTACTGTTAGGCTTAGGCCTTGGACTTTTAAAACCAGGAAGCCCTGTGCTCCAGGCACACTGCAGCTGTTAAAGGCATCCCAAGGGGAGCGCAAAAGTGCCACAACATGGCTGTCTCCACAGCTTTTCCTTTGGGATAATTCCTAAACCCAGGCTGATTTAAATGACCAGTGTTACGGTTAGGGTTAGGGTTACGCCTAGGTGTAGAGCTTTTTAAACCAGCAAGCTCTGAGCTATAGGCACACGGCAGCTGCGAAAGGCATCCCAAGGGGAGCACAAAAGTGCCAGAAAATGGCTGCCTCCACACGTTTTCATTGGCACCATTGCTAAGCCTAGGCTGAATCACCTGCCTCCAGTCTCAGCTAGGGACATGGATTTTTAAACCAGGAAGCCCTGAGCTCCAGGCACACGGCAGCTGTGAAAGGCATCCCAAGGGGAGTACAAAAGTGCAACAACATGGCAGCTTTCACAGCTTTTTCCTTGGCACCATCCCTATACCTAGGTTGATTTATCTGCCTAGGGTTAGGGTTAGGGCTCAGCCAAGGGCAAGGATTTTTTTAAGCAGGAAGCCCTGAGTTCCAGGCTTACTGCATCTGCCAAAGGCATCCCAAAGGGAGCGCAGAAGTGCCACAACATGGCTGCTTTCACAGCTTTTTCCTTAGGAAGAACCCTAATACCCGGCTGATTTACCTTCCTAGGGTTACTCTTAGGCTTAGGCCTAGGACTTTTAAAACCAGGAAGCCCTGTGCTCCAGGCACACTGCAGCTGTTAAAGGCATCCCAAGGGGAGCGCAAAAGTGACACAACTTGGCTGCCTCCACTGCTATTTCCATGAGACCATCCCGAATCATAGGCTGATTTTCCTTCCTAGGCTTAAGGTTTGAGTTAGGCCTAGGGTTAGTGTTCTTTTAACCAGAAAGCCCTGAGTTCCAAGAACACAGCAGCTGCGAAGGACTACCCAAGAAGAGCGCAGAAGTGCCTCAACATGCCTGCCTCCACAGCTTTTTCCTTGGGGACGTCCCGAAACGAAGGCTGATTTAGAAGCCTCCAGTTTGGGGTAAAGTTGTGGTTTTTTACACCAGGAAGCCCTGTGCTCCAAGCTCACTGCAGCTGTGAAAGGCATCCCAAGGGGAGCGCAAAAGTGCCACAACATGGCTGTCTCCACAGCTTTTCCCTTGGGATAATTCCTAAACCCAGGCTGATTTAAATGACCAGTGTTACGGTTAGGGTTAGGGTTACGCCTAGGTGTAGAGCTTTTTAAACCAGCAAGCTCTGAGCTCCAGGCACACGGCAGCTGCGAAAGGCATCCCAAGGGGAGCACAAAAGTGCCAGAAAATGGCTGCCTCCACACGTTTTCATTGGCACCATTGCTAAGCCTAGGCTGAATCACGTGCCTCCAGTCTCAGCTAGGGACATGGTTTTTTAAACCAGGAAGCCCTGAGCTCCAGGCACACGGCAGCTGTGAAAGGCATCCCAAGGGGAGTACAAAAGTGCAACAACATGGCAGCTTTCACAGCTTTTTCCTTGGCACCATCCCTATACCTAGGCTGATTTATCTGCCTAGGCTTAGGGTTAGGGCTCAGCCAAGGGCAAGGATTTTTTTAAGCAGGAAGCCCTGAGTTCCAGGCTTACTGCATCTGCCAAAGGCATCCCAAAGGGAGCGCAGAAGTGCCACAACATGGCTGCTTTCACAGCTTTTTCCTTAGGAAGAACCCTAATACCCGGCTGATTTACCTTCCTAGGGTTACTGTTAGGCTTAGGCCTAGGACTTTTAAAACCAGGAAGCCCTGTGCTCCAGGCACACTGCAGCTGTTAAAGGCATCCCAAGGGGAGCGCAAAAGTGACACAACTTGGCTGCCTCCACTGCTATTTCCATGAGACCATCCCGAATCATAGGCTGATTTTCCTTCCTAGGCTTAAGGTTTGAGTTAGGCCTAGGGTTAGTGTTCTTTTAACCAGAAAGCCCTGAGTTCCAAGAACACAGCAGCTGCGAAGGACTACCCAAGAAGAGCGCAGAAGTGCCTCAACATGCCTGCCTCCACAGCTTTTTCTCTGAGGACGTCCCGAAACGAAGGCTGATTTCGAAGCCTCCAGTTTGGGCTAAAGTTGTGGTTTTTTACACCAGGAAGCCCTGTGCTCCAAGCTCACTGCAGCTGTGAAAGGCATCCCAAGGGGAGCGCAAAAGTGCCACAACATGGCTGTCTCCACAGCTTTTCCCTTGGGATAATTCCTAAACCCAGGCTGATTTAAATGACCAGTGTTACGGTTAGGGTTAGGGTTACGCCTAGGTGTAGAGCTTTTTAAACCAGCAAGCTCTGAGCTCCAGGCACACGGCAGCTGCGAAAGGCATCCCAAGGGGAGCACAAAAGTGCCAGAAAATGGCTGCCTCCACACGTTTTCATTGGCACCATTGCTAAGCCTAGGCTGAATCACCTGCCTCCAGTCTCAGCTAGGGACATGGTTTTTTAAACCAGGAAGCCCTGAGCTCCAGGCACACGGCAGCTGTGAAAGGCATCCCAAGGGGAGTACAAAAGTGCAACAACATGGCAGCTTTCACAGCTTTTTCCTTGGCACCATCCCTATACCTAGGCTGATTTATCTGCCTAGGGTTAGGGTTAGGGCTCAGCCTAGGGCTAGGATTTTTTTAACCAGGAAGCCCTGAGTTCCAGGCTTACTGCATCTGCCAAAGGCATCCCAAAGGGAGCGCAGAAGTGCCACAACATGGCTGCTTTCACAGCTTTTTCCTTAGGAAGAACCCTAATACCCGGCTGATTTACCTTCCTAGGGTTACTGTTAGGCTTAGGCCTAGGACTTTTAAAACCAGGAAGCCCTGTGCTCCAGGCACACTGCAGCTGTTAAAGGCATCCCAAGGGGAGCGCAAAAGTGACACAACTTGGCTGCCTCCACTGCTATTTCCATGAGACCATCCCGAATCATAGGCTGATTTTCCTTCCTAGGCTTAAGGTTTGAGTTAGGCCTAGGGTTAGTGTTCTTTTAACCAGAAAGCCCTGAGTTCCAAGAACACAGCAGCTGCGAAGGACTACCCAAGAAGAGCGCAGAAGTGCCTCAACATGCCTGCCTCCACAGCTTTTTCCTTGGGGACGTCCCGAAACGAAGGCTGATTTAGAAGCCTCCAGTTTGGGCTAAAGTTGTGGTTTTTTACACCAGGAAGCCCTGTGCTCCAAGCACACTGCAGCTGTGAAAGGCATCCCAAGGGGAGCGCAAAAGTGCCACAACATGGCTGTCTCCACAGCTTTTCCCTTGGGATAATTCCTAAACCCAGGCTGATTTAAATGACCAGTGTTACGGTTAGGGTTAGGGTTGCGCCTAGGTGTAGAGCTTTTTAAACCAGCAAGCTCTGAGCTCCAGGCACACGGCAGCTGCGAAAGGCATCCCAAGGGGAGCACAAAAGTGCCAGAAAATGGCTGCCTCCACACGTTTTCATTGGCACCATTGCTAAGCCTAGGCTGAATCACCTGCCTCCAGTCTCAGCTAGGGACATGGTTTTTTAAACCAGGAAGCCCTGAGCTCCAGGCACACGGCAGCTGTGAAAGGCATCCCAAGGGGAGTACAAAAGTGCAACAACATGGCAGCTTTCACAGCTTTTTCCTTGGCACCATCCCTATACATAGGCTGATTTATCTGCCTAGGGTTAGGGTTAGGGCTCAGCCAAGGGCAAGGATTTTTTTAACCAGGAAGCCCTGAGTTCCAGGCTTACTGCATCTGCCAAAGGCATCCCAAAGGGAGCGCAGAAGTGCCACAACATGGCTGCTTTCACAGCTTTTTCCTTAGGAAGAACCCTAATACCCGGCTGATTTACCTTCCTAGGGTTACTGTTAGGCTTAGGCCTAGGACTTTTAAAACCAGGAAGCCCTGTGCTCCAGGCACACTGCAGCTGTTAAAGGCATCTCAAGGGGAGCGCAAAAGTGACACAACTTGGCTGCCTCCACTGCTATTTCCATGAGACCATCCCGATTCATAGGCTGATTTTCCTTCCTAGGCTTAAGGTTTGAGTTAGGCCTAGGGTTAGTGTTCTTTTAACCAGAAAGCCCTGAGTTCCAAGAACACAGCAGCTGCGAAGGACTACCCAAGAAGAGCGCAGAAGTGCCTCAACATGGCTGCCTCCACAGCTTTTTCCTTGGGGACGTCCCGAAACGAAGGCTGATTTAGAAGCCTCCAGTTTGGGGTAAAGTTGTGGTTTTTTACACCAGGAAGCCCTGTGCTCCAAGCTCACTGCAGCTGTGAAAGGCATCCCAAGGGGAGCGCAAAAGTGCCACAACATGGCTGTCTCCACAGCTTTTCCCTTGGGATAATTCCTAAACCCAGGCTGATTTAAATGACCAGTGTTACGGTTAGGGTTAGGGTTACGCCTAGGTGTAGAGCTTTTTAAACCAGCAAGCTCTGAGCTCCAGGCACACGGCAGCTGCGAAAGGCATCCCAAGGGGAGCACAAAAGTGCCAGAAAATGGCTGCCTCCACACGTTTTCATTGGCACCATTGCTAAGCCTAGGCTGAATCACCTGCCTCCAGTCTCAGCTAGGGACATGGTTTTTTAAACCAGGAAGCCCTGAGCTCCAGGCACACGGCAGCTGTGAAAGGCATCCCAAGGGGAGTACAAAAGTGCAACAACATGGCAGCTTTCACAGCTTTTTCCTTGGCACCATCCCTATACCTAGGCTGATTTATCTGCCTAGGGTTAGGGTTAGGGCTCAGCCTAGGGCTAGGATTTTTTTAACCAGGAAGCCCTGAGTTCCAGGCTTACTGCATCTGCCAAAGGCATCCCAAAGGGAGCGCAGAAGGTCCACAACATGGCTGCTTTCACAGCTTTTTCCTTAGGAAGAACCCTAATACCCGGCTGATTTACCTTCCTAGGGTTACTGTTAGGCTTAGGCCTAGGACTTTTAAAACCAGGAAGCCCTGTGCTCCAGGCACACTGCAGCTGTTAAAGGCATCCCAAGGGGAGCGCAAAAGTGACACAACTTGGCTGCCTCCACTGCTATTTCCATGAGACCATCCCGAATCATAGGCTGATTTTCCTTCCTAGGCTTAAGGTTTGAGTTAGGCCTAGGGTTAGTGTTCTTTTAACCAGAAAGCCCTGAGTTCCAAGAACACAGCAGCTGCGAAGGACTACCCAAGAAGAGCGCAGAAGTGCCTCAACATGCCTGCCTCCACAGCTTTTTCCTTGGGGACGTCCCGAAACGAAGGCTGATTTAGAAGCCTCCAGTTTGGGCTAAAGTTGTGGTTTTTTACACCAGGAAGCCCTGTGCTCCAAGCACACTGCAGCTGTGAAAGGCATCCCAAGGGGAGCGCAAAAGTGCCACAACATGGCTGTCTCCACAGCTTTTCCCTTGGGATAATTCCTAAACCCAGGCTGATTTAAATGACCAGTGTTACGGTTAGGGTTAGGGTTGCGCCTAGGTGTAGAGCTTTTTAAACCAGCAAGCTCTGAGCTCCAGGCACACGGCAGCTGCGAAAGGCATCCCAAGGGGAGCACAAAAGTGCCAGAAAATGGCTGCCTCCACACGTTTTCATTGGCACCATTGCTAAGCCTAGGCTGAATCACCTGCCTCCAGTCTCAGCTAGGGACATGGTTTTTTAAACCAGGAAGCCCTGAGCTCCAGGCACACGGCAGCTGTGAAAGGCATCCCAAGGGGAGTACAAAAGTGCAACAACATGGCAGCTTTCACAGCTTTTTCCTTGGCACCATCCCTATACCTAGGCTGATTTATCTGCCTAGGGTTAGGGTTAGGGCTCAGCCAAGGGCAAGGATTTTTTTAAGCAGGAAGCCCTGAGTTCCAGGCTTACTGCATCTGCCAAAGGCATCCCAAAGGGAGCGCAGAAGTGCCACAACATGGCTGCTTTCACAGCTTTTTCCTTAGGAAGAACCCTAATACCCGGCTGATTTACCTTCCTAGGGTTACTGTTAGGCTTAGGCCTAGGACTTTTAAAACCAGGAAGCCCTGTGCTCCAGGCACACTGCAGCTGTTAAAGGCATCCCAAGGGGAGCGCAAAAGTGACACAACTTGCCTGCCTCCACTGCTATTTCCATGAGACCATCCCGAATCATAGGCTGATTTTCCTTCCTAGGCTTAAGGCTTGAGTTAGGCCTAGGGTTAGTGTTCTTTTAACCAGAAAGCCCTGAGTTCCAAGAACACAGCAGCTGCGAAGGACTACCCAAGAAGAGCGCAGAAGTGCCTCAACATGCCTGCCTCCACAGCTTTTTCCTTGGGGACGTCCCGAAACGAAGGCTGATTTAGAAGCCTCCAGTTTGGGCTAAAGTTGTGGTTTTTTACACCAGGAAGCCCTGTGCTCCAAGCACACTGCAGCTGTGAAAGGCATCCCAAGGGGAGCGCAAAAGTGCCACAACATGGCTGTCTCCACAGCTTTTCCCTTGGGATAATTCCTAAACCCAGGCTGATTTAAATGACCAGTGTTACGGTTAGGGTTAGGGTTACGCCTAGGTGTAGAGCTTTTTAAACCAGCAAGCTCTGAGCTCCAGGCACACGGCAGCTGCGAAAGGCATCCCAAGGGGAGCACAAAAGGGCCAGAAAATGGCTGCCTCCACACGTTTTCATTGGCACCATTGCTAAGCCTAGGCTGAATCACCTGCCTCCAGTCTCAGCTAGGGACATGGTTTTTTAAACCAGGAAGCCCTGAGCTCCAGGCACACGGCAGCTGTGAAAGGCATCCCAAGGGGAGTACAAAAGTGCAACAACATGGCAGCTTTCACAGCTTTTTCCTTGGCACCATCCCTATACCTAGGCTGATTTATCTGCCTAGGGTTAGGGTTAGGGCTCAGCCAAGGGCAAGGATTTTTTTAACCAGGAAGCCCTGAGTTCCAGGCTTACTGCATCTGCCAAAGGCATCCCAAAGGGAGCGCAGAAGGTCCACAACATGGCTGCTTTCACAGCTTTTTCCTTAGGAAGAACCCTAATACCCGGCTGATTTACCTTCCTAGGGTTACTGTTAGGCTTAGGCCTAGGACTTTTAAAACCAGGAAGCCCTGTGCTCCAGGCACACTGCAGCTGTTAAAGGCATCCCAAGGGGAGCGCAAAAGTGACACAACTTGGCTGCCTCCACTGCTATTTCCATGAGACCATCCCGAATCATAGGCTGATTTTCCTTCCTAGGCTTAAGGTTTGAGTTAGGCCTAGGGTTAGTGTTCTTTTAACCAGAAAGCCCTGAGTTCCAAGAGCACAGCAGCTGCGAAGGACTGCCTAAGAAGAGCGCAGAAGTGCCTCAACATGCCTGCCTCCACAGCTTTTTCCTTGGGGACGTCCCGAAACGAAGGCTGATTTAGAAGCCTCCAGTTTGGGCTAAAGTTGTGGTTTTTTACACCATGAAGCCCTGTGCTCCAAGCACACTGCAGCAGTGAAAGGCATCCCAAGGGGAGCGCAAAAGTGCCACAACATGGCTGCTTTCACAGCTTTTTCCTTAGGAAGAACCCTAATACCCGGCTGATTTACCTTCCTAGGGTTACTGTTAGGCTTAGGCCTTGGACTTTTAAAACCAGGAAGCCCTGTGCTCCAGGCACACTGCAGCTGTTAAAGGCATCCCAAGGGGAGCGCAAAAGTGCCACAACATGGCTGTCTCCACAGCTTTTCCTTTGGGATAATTCCTAAACCCAGGCTGATTTAAATGACCAGTGTTACGGTTAGGGTTAGGGTTACGCCTAGGTGTAGAGCTTTTTAAACCAGCAAGCTCTGAGCTATAGGCACACGGCAGCTGCGAAAGGCATCCCAAGGGGAGCACAAAAGTGCCAGAAAATGGCTGCCTCCACACGTTTTCATTGGCACCATTGCTAAGCCTAGGCTGAATCACCTGCCTCCAGTCTCAGCTAGGGACATGGATTTTTAAACCAGGAAGCCCTGAGCTCCAGGCACACGGCAGCTGTGAAAGGCATCCCAAGGGGAGTACAAAAGTGCAACAACATGGCAGCTTTCACAGCTTTTTCCTTGGCACCATCCCTATACCTAGGTTGATTTATCTGCCTAGGGTTAGGGTTAGGGCTCAGCCAAGGGCAAGGATTTTTTTAAGCAGGAAGCCCTGAGTTCCAGGCTTACTGCATCTGCCAAAGGCATCCCAAAGGGAGCGCAGAAGTGCCACAACATGGCTGCTTTCACAGCTTTTTCCTTAGGAAGAACCCTAATACCCGGCTGATTTACCTTCCTAGGGTTACTCTTAGGCTTAGGCCTAGGACTTTTAAAACCAGGAAGCCCTGTGCTCCAGGCACACTGCAGCTGTTAAAGGCATCCCAAGGGGAGCGCAAAAGTGACACAACTTGGCTGCCTCCACTGCTATTTCCATGAGACCATCCCGAATCATAGGCTGATTTTCCTTCCTAGGCTTAAGGTTTGAGTTAGGCCTAGGGTTAGTGTTCTTTTAACCAGAAAGCCCTGAGTTCCAAGAACACAGCAGCTGCGAAGGACTACCCAAGAAGAGCGCAGAAGTGCCTCAACATGCCTGCCTCCACAGCTTTTTCCTTGGGGACGTCCCGAAACGAAGGCTGATTTAGAAGCCTCCAGTTTGGGGTAAAGTTGTGGTTTTTTACACCAGGAAGCCCTGTGCTCCAAGCTCACTGCAGCTGTGAAAGGCATCCCAAGGGGAGCGCAAAAGTGCCACAACATGGCTGTCTCCACAGCTTTTCCCTTGGGATAATTCCTAAACCCAGGCTGATTTAAATGACCAGTGTTACGGTTAGGGTTAGGGTTACGCCTAGGTGTAGAGCTTTTTAAACCAGCAAGCTCTGAGCTCCAGGCACACGGCAGCTGCGAAAGGCATCCCAAGGGGAGCACAAAAGTGCCAGAAAATGGCTGCCTCCACACGTTTTCATTGGCACCATTGCTAAGCCTAGGCTGAATCACGTGCCTCCAGTCTCAGCTAGGGACATGGTTTTTTAAACCAGGAAGCCCTGAGCTCCAGGCACACGGCAGCTGTGAAAGGCATCCCAAGGGGAGTACAAAAGTGCAACAACATGGCAGCTTTCACAGCTTTTTCCTTGGCACCATCCCTATACCTAGGCTGATTTATCTGCCTAGGCTTAGGGTTAGGGCTCAGCCAAGGGCAAGGATTTTTTTAAGCAGGAAGCCCTGAGTTCCAGGCTTACTGCATCTGCCAAAGGCATCCCAAAGGGAGCGCAGAAGTGCCACAACATGGCTGCTTTCACAGCTTTTTCCTTAGGAAGAACCCTAATACCCGGCTGATTTACCTTCCTAGGGTTACTGTTAGGCTTAGGCCTAGGACTTTTAAAACCAGGAAGCCCTGTGCTCCAGGCACACTGCAGCTGTTAAAGGCATCCCAAGGGGAGCGCAAAAGTGACACAACTTGGCTGCCTCCACTGCTATTTCCATGAGACCATCCCGAATCATAGGCTGATTTTCCTTCCTAGGCTTAAGGTTTGAGTTAGGCCTAGGGTTAGTGTTCTTTTAACCAGAAAGCCCTGAGTTCCAAGAACACAGCAGCTGCGAAGGACTACCCAAGAAGAGCGCAGAAGTGCCTCAACATGCCTGCCTCCACAGCTTTTTCTCTGAGGACGTCCCGAAACGAAGGCTGATTTCGAAGCCTCCAGTTTGGGCTAAAGTTGTGGTTTTTTACACCAGGAAGCCCTGTGCTCCAAGCTCACTGCAGCTGTGAAAGGCATCCCAAGGGGAGCGCAAAAGTGCCACAACATGGCTGTCTCCACAGCTTTTCCCTTGGGATAATTCCTAAACCCAGGCTGATTTAAATGACCAGTGTTACGGTTAGGGTTAGGGTTACGCCTAGGTGTAGAGCTTTTTAAACCAGCAAGCTCTGAGCTCCAGGCACACGGCAGCTGCGAAAGGCATCCCAAGGGGAGCACAAAAGTGCCAGAAAATGGCTGCCTCCACACGTTTTCATTGGCACCATTGCTAAGCCTAGGCTGAATCACCTGCCTCCAGTCTCAGCTAGGGACATGGTTTTTTAAACCAGGAAGCCCTGAGCTCCAGGCACACGGCAGCTGTGAAAGGCATCCCAAGGGGAGTACAAAAGTGCAACAACATGGCAGCTTTCACAGCTTTTTCCTTGGCACCATCCCTATACCTAGGCTGATTTATCTGCCTAGGGTTAGGGTTAGGGCTCAGCCTAGGGCTAGGATTTTTTTAACCAGGAAGCCCTGAGTTCCAGGCTTACTGCATCTGCCAAAGGCATCCCAAAGGGAGCGCAGAAGTGCCACAACATGGCTGCTTTCACAGCTTTTTCCTTAGGAAGAACCCTAATACCCGGCTGATTTACCTTCCTAGGGTTACTGTTAGGCTTAGGCCTAGGACTTTTAAAACCAGGAAGCCCTGTGCTCCAGGCACACTGCAGCTGTTAAAGGCATCCCAAGGGGAGCGCAAAAGTGACACAACTTGGCTGCCTCCACTGCTATTTCCATGAGACCATCCCGAATCATAGGCTGATTTTCCTTCCTAGGCTTAAGGTTTGAGTTAGGCCTAGGGTTAGTGTTCTTTTAACCAGAAAGCCCTGAGTTCCAAGAACACAGCAGCTGCGAAGGACTACCCAAGAAGAGCGCAGAAGTGCCTCAACATGCCTGCCTCCACAGCTTTTTCCTTGGGGACGTCCCGAAACGAAGGCTGATTTAGAAGCCTCCAGTTTGGGCTAAAGTTGTGGTTTTTTACACCAGGAAGCCCTGTGCTCCAAGCACACTGCAGCTGTGAAAGGCATCCCAAGGGGAGCGCAAAAGTGCCACAACATGGCTGTCTCCACAGCTTTTCCCTTGGGATAATTCCTAAACCCAGGCTGATTTAAATGACCAGTGTTACGGTTAGGGTTAGGGTTGCGCCTAGGTGTAGAGCTTTTTAAACCAGCAAGCTCTGAGCTCCAGGCACACGGCAGCTGCGAAAGGCATCCCAAGGGGAGCACAAAAGTGCCAGAAAATGGCTGCCTCCACACGTTTTCATTGGCACCATTGCTAAGCCTAGGCTGAATCACCTGCCTCCAGTCTCAGCTAGGGACATGGTTTTTTAAACCAGGAAGCCCTGAGCTCCAGGCACACGGCAGCTGTGAAAGGCATCCCAAGGGGAGTACAAAAGTGCAACAACATGGCAGCTTTCACAGCTTTTTCCTTGGCACCATCCCTATACATAGGCTGATTTATCTGCCTAGGGTTAGGGTTAGGGCTCAGCCAAGGGCAAGGATTTTTTTAACCAGGAAGCCCTGAGTTCCAGGCTTACTGCATCTGCCAAAGGCATCCCAAAGGGAGCGCAGAAGTGCCACAACATGGCTGCTTTCACAGCTTTTTCCTTAGGAAGAACCCTAATACCCGGCTGATTTACCTTCCTAGGGTTACTGTTAGGCTTAGGCCTAGGACTTTTAAAACCAGGAAGCCCTGTGCTCCAGGCACACTGCAGCTGTTAAAGGCATCTCAAGGGGAGCGCAAAAGTGACACAACTTGGCTGCCTCCACTGCTATTTCCATGAGACCATCCCGATTCATAGGCTGATTTTCCTTCCTAGGCTTAAGGTTTGAGTTAGGCCTAGGGTTAGTGTTCTTTTAACCAGAAAGCCCTGAGTTCCAAGAACACAGCAGCTGCGAAGGACTACCCAAGAAGAGCGCAGAAGTGCCTCAACATGCCTGCCTCCACAGCTTTTTCCTTGGGGACGTCCCGAAACGAAGGCTGATTTAGAAGCCTCCAGTTTGGGGTAAAGTTGTGGTTTTTTACACCAGGAAGCCCTGTGCTCCAAGCTCACTGCAGCTGTGAAAGGCATCCCAAGGGGAGCGCAAAAGTGCCACAACATGGCTGTCTCCACAGCTTTTCCCTTGGGATAATTCCTAAACCCAGGCTGATTTAAATGACCAGTGTTACGGTTAGGGTTAGGGTTACGCCTAGGTGTAGAGCTTTTTAAACCAGCAAGCTCTGAGCTCCAGGCACACGGCAGCTGCGAAAGGCATCCCAAGGGGAGCACAAAAGTGCCAGAAAATGGCTGCCTCCACACGTTTTCATTGGCACCATTGCTAAGCCTAGGCTGAATCACCTGCCTCCAGTCTCAGCTAGGGACATGGTTTTTTAAACCAGGAAGCCCTGAGCTCCAGGCACACGGCAGCTGTGAAAGGCATCCCAAGGGGAGTACAAAAGTGCAACAACATGGCAGCTTTCACAGCTTTTTCCTTGGCACCATCCCTATACCTAGGCTGATTTATCTGCCTAGGGTTAGGGTTAGGGCTCAGCCTAGGGCTAGGATTTTTTTAACCAGGAAGCCCTGAGTTCCAGGCTTACTGCATCTGCCAAAGGCATCCCAAAGGGAGCGCAGAAGTGCCACAACATGGCTGCTTTCACAGCTTTTTCCTTAGGAAGAACCCTAATACCCGGCTGATTTACCTTCCTAGGGTTACTGTTAGGCTTAGGCCTAGGACTTTTAAAACCAGGAAGCCCTGTGCTCCAGGCACACTGCAGCTGTTAAAGGCATCCCAAGGGGAGCGCAAAAGTGACACAACTTGGCTGCCTCCACTGCTATTTCCATGAGACCATCCCGAATCATAGGCTGATTTTCCTTCCTAGGCTTAAGGTTTGAGTTAGGCCTAGGGTTAGTGTTCTTTTAACCAGAAAGCCCTGAGTTCCAAGAACACAGCAGCTGCGAAGGACTACCCAAGAAGAGCGCAGAAGTGCCTCAACATGCCTGCCTCCACAGCTTTTTCCTTGGGGACGTCCCGAAACGAAGGCTGATTTAGAAGCCTCCAGTTTGGGCTAAAGTTGTGGTTTTTTACACCAGGAAGCCCTGTGCTCCAAGCACACTGCAGCTGTGAAAGGCATCCCAAGGGGAGCGCAAAAGTGCCACAACATGGCTGTCTCCACAGCTTTTCCCTTGGGATAATTCCTAAACCCAGGCTGATTTAAATGACCAGTGTTACGGTTAGGGTTAGGGTTGCGCCTAGGTGTAGAGCTTTTTAAACCAGCAAGCTCTGAGCTCCAGGCACACGGCAGCTGCGAAAGGCATCCCAAGGGGAGCACAAAAGTGCCAGAAAATGGCTGCCTCCACACGTTTTCATTGGCACCATTGCTAAGCCTAGGCTGAATCACCTGCCTCCAGTCTCAGCTAGGGACATGGTTTTTTAAACCAGGAAGCCCTGAGCTCCAGGCACACGGCAGCTGTGAAAGGCATCCCAAGGGGAGTACAAAAGTGCAACAACATGGCAGCTTTCACAGCTTTTTCCTTGGCACCATCCCTATACCTAGGCTGATTTATCTGCCTAGGGTTAGGGTTAGGGCTCAGCCAAGGGCAAGGATTTTTTTAACCAGGAAGCCCTGAGTTCCAGGCTTACTGCATCTGCCAAAGGCATCCCAAAGGGAGCGCAGAAGTGCCACAACATGGCTGCTTTCACAGCTTTTTCCTTAGGAAGAACCCTAATACCCGGCTGATTTACCTTCCTAGGGTTACTGTTAGGCTTAGGCCTAGGACTTTTAAAACCAGGAAGCCCTGTGCTCCAGGCACACTGCAGCTGTTAAAGGCATCCCAAGGGGAGCGCAAAAGTGACACAACTTGCCTGCCTCCACTGCTATTTCCATGAGACCATCCCGAATCATAGGCTGATTTTCCTTCCTAGGCTTAAGGCTTGAGTTAGGCCTAGGGTTAGTGTTCTTTTAACCAGAAAGCCCTGAGTTCCAAGAACACAGCAGCTGCGAAGGACTACCCAAGAAGAGCGCAGAAGTGCCTCAACATGCCTGCCTCCACAGCTTTTTCCTTGGGGACGTCCCGAAACGAAGGCTGATTTAGAAGCCTCCAGTTTGGGCTAAAGTTGTGGTTTTTTACACCAGGAAGCCCTGTGCTCCAAGCACACTGCAGCTGTGAAAGGCATCCCAAGGGGAGCGCAAAAGTGCCACAACATGGCTGTCTCCACAGCTTTTCCCTTGGGATAATTCCTAAACCCAGGCTGATTTAAATGACCAGTGTTACGGTTAGGGTTAGGGTTACGCCTAGGTGTAGAGCTTTTTAAACCAGCAAGCTCTGAGCTCCAGGCACACGGCAGCTGCGAAAGGCATCCCAAGGGGAGCACAAAAGGGCCAGAAAATGGCTGCCTCCACACGTTTTCATTGGCACCATTGCTAAGCCTAGGCTGAATCACCTGCCTCCAGTCTCAGCTAGGGACATGGTTTTTTAAACCAGGAAGCCCTGAGCTCCAGGCACACGGCAGCTGTGAAAGGCATCCCAAGGGGAGTACAAAAGTGCAACAACATGGCAGCTTTCACAGCTTTTTCCTTGGCACCATCCCTATACCTAGGCTGATTTATCTGCCTAGGGTTAGGGTTAGGGCTCAGCCAAGGGCAAGGATTTTTTTAACCAGGAAGCCCTGAGTTCCAGGCTTACTGCATCTGCCAAAGGCATCCCAAAGGGAGCGCAGAAGGTCCACAACATGGCTGCTTTCACAGCTTTTTCCTTAGGAAGAACCCTAATACCCGGCTGATTTACCTTCCTAGGGTTACTGTTAGGCTTAGGCCTAGGACTTTTAAAACCAGGAAGCCCTGTGCTCCAGGCACACTGCAGCTGTTAAAGGCATCCCAAGGGGAGCGCAAAAGTGACACAACTTGGCTGCCTCCACTGCTATTTCCATGAGACCATCCCGAATCATAGGCTGATTTTCCTTCCTAGGCTTAAGGTTTGAGTTAGGCCTAGGGTTAGTGTTCTTTTAACCAGAAAGCCCTGAGTTCCAAGAGCACAGCAGCTGCGAAGGACTGCCTAAGAAGAGCGCAGAAGTGCCTCAACATGCCTGCCTCCACAGCTTTTTCCTTGGGGACGTCCCGAAACGAAGGCTGATTTAGAAGCCTCCAGTTTGGGCTAAAGTTGTGGTTTTTTACACCAGGAAGCCCTGTGCTCCAAGCACACTGCAGCTGTGAAAGGCATCCCAAGGGGAGCGCAAAAGTGCCACAACATGGCTGTCTCCACAGCTTTTCCCTTGGGATGATTCCTAAACCCAGGCTGATTTAAATGACCAGTGTTACGGTTAGGGTTAGGGTTACGCCTAGGTGTAGAGCTTTTTAAACCAGCAAGCTCTGAGCTCCAGGCACACGGCAGCTGCGAAAGGCATCCCAAGGGGAGCACAAAAGTGCCAGAAAATGGCTGCCTCCACACGTTTTCATTGGCACCATTGCTAAGCCTAGGCTGAATCACCTGCCTCCAGTCTCAGCTAGGGACATGGTTTTTTAAACCAGGAAGCCCTGAGCTCCAGGGACACGGCAGCTGTGAAAGGCATCCCAAGGGGAGTACAAAAGTGCAACAACATGGCAGCTTTCACAGCTTTTTCCTTGGCACCATCCCTATACCTAGGCTGATTTATCTGCCTAGGCTTAGGGTTAGGGCTCAGCCTAGGGCTAGGATTTTTTTAAGCAGGAAGCCCTGAGTTCCAGGCTTACTGCATCTGCCAAAGGCATCCCAAAGGGAGCGCAGAAGTGCCACAACATGGCTGCTTTCACAGCTTTTTCCTTAGGAAGAACCCTAATACCCGGCTGATTTACCTTCCTAGGGTTACTGTTAGGCTTAGGCCTAGGACTTTTAAAACCAGGAAGCCCTGTGCTCCAGGCACACTGCAGCTGTTAAAGGCATCCCAAGGGGAGCGCAAAAGTGACACAACTTGGCTGCCTCCACTGCTATTTCCATGAGACCATCCCGAATCATAGGCTGATTTTCCTTCCTAGGCTTAAGGCTTGAGTTAGGCCTAGGGTTAGTGTTCTTTTAACCAGAAAGCCCTGAGTTCCAAGAACACAGCAGCTGCGAAGGACTACCCAAGAAGAGCGCAGAAGTGCCTCAACATGCCTGCCTCCACAGCTTTTTCCTTGGGGACGTCCCGAAACGAAGGCTGATTTAGAAGCCTCCAGTTTGGGCTAAAGTTGTGGTTTTTTACACCAGGAAGCCCTGTGCTCCAAGCACACTGCAGCTGTGAAAGGCATCCCAAGGGGAGCGCAAAAGTGCCACAACATGGCTGTCTCCACAGCTTTTCCCTTGGGATAATTCCTAAACCCAGGCTGATTTAAATGACCAGTGTTACGGTTAGGGTTAGGGTTACGCCTAGGTGTAGAGCTTTTTAAACCAGCAAGCTCTGAGCTCCAGGCACACGGCAGCTGCGAAAGGCATCCCAAGGGGAGCACAAAAGTGCCAGAAAATGGCTGCCTCCACACGTTTTCATTGGCACCATTGCTAAGCCTAGGCTGAATCACCTGCCTCCAGTCTCAGCTAGGGACATGGTTTTTTAAACCAGGAAGCCCTGAGCTCCAGGCACACGGCAGCTGTGAAAGGCATCCCAAGGGGAGTACAAAAGTGCAACAACATGGCAGCTTTCACAGCTTTTTCCTTGGCACCATCCCTATACCTAGGCTGATTTATCTGCCTAGGGTTAGGGTTAGGGCTCAGCCAAGGGCAAGGATTTTTTTAACCAGGAAGCCCTGAGTTCCAGGCTTACTGCATCTGCCAAAGGCATCCCAAAGGGAGCGCAGAAGGTCCACAACATGGCTGCTTTCACAGCTTTTTCCTTAGGAAGAACCCTAATACCCGGCTGATTTACCTTCCTAGGGTTACTGTTAGGCTTAGGCCTAGGACTTTTAAAACCAGGAAGCCCTGTGCTCCAGGCACACTGCAGCTGTTAAAGGCATCCCAAGGGGAGCGCAAAAGTGACACAACTTGGCTGCCTCCACTGCTATTTCCATGAGACCATCCCGAATCATAGGCTGATTTTCCTTCCTAGGCTTAAGGTTTGAGTTAGGCCTAGGGTTAGTGTTCTTTTAACCAGAAAGCCCTGAGTTCCAAGAACACAGCAGCTGCGAAGGACTACCCAAGAAGAGCGCAGAAGTGCCTCAACATGCCTGCCTCCACAGCTTTTTCCTTGGGGACGTCCCGAAACGAAGGCTGATTTAGAAGCCTCCAGTTTGGGCTAAAGTTGTGGTTTTTTACACCAGGAAGCCCTGTGCTCCAAGCACACTGCAGCTGTGAAAGGCATCCCAAGGGGAGCGCAAAAGTGCCACAACATGGCTGTCTCCACAGCTTTTCCCTTGGGATGATTCCTAAACCCAGGCTGATTTAAATGACCAGTGTTACGGTTAGGGTTAGGGTTACGCCTAGGTGTAGAGCTTTTTAAACCAGCAAGCTCTGAGCTCCAGGCACACGGCAGCTGCGAAAGGCATCCCAAGGGGAGCACAAAAGTGCCAGAAAATGGCTGCCTCCACACGTTTTCATTGGCACCATTGCTAAGCCTAGGCTGAATCACCTGCCTCCAGTCTCAGCTAGGGACATGGTTTTTTAAACCAGGAAGCCCTGAGCTCCAGGGACACGGCAGCTGTGAAAGGCATCCCAAGGGGAGTACAAAAGTGCAACAACATGGCAGCTTTCACAGCTTTTTCCTTGGCACCATCCCTATACCTAGGCTGATTTATCTGCCTAGGGTTAGGGTTAGGGCTCAGCCTAGGGCTAGGATTTTTTTAAGCAGGAAGCCCTGAGTTCCAGGCTTACTGCATCTGCCAAAGGCATCCCAAAGGGAGCGCAGAAGTGCCACAACATGGCTGCTTTCACAGCTTTTTCCTTAGGAAGAACCCTAATACCCGGCTGATTTACCTTCCTAGGGTTACTGTTAGGCTTAGGCCTAGGACTTTTAAAACCAGGAAGCCCTGTGCTCCAGGCACACTGCAGCTGTGAAAGGCATCCCAAGGGGAGCGCAAAAGTGACACAACTTGGCTGCCTCCACTGCTATTTCCATGAGACCATCCCGAATCATAGGCTGATTTTCCTTCCTAGGCTTAAGGTTTGAGTTAGGCCTAGGGTTAGTGTTCTTTTAACCAGAAAGCCCTGAGTTCCAAGAACACAGCAGCTGCGAAGGACTACCCAAGAAGAGCGCAGAAGTGCCTCAACATGCCTGCCTCCACAGCTTTTTCCTTGGGGACGTCCCGAAACGAAGGCTGATTTAGAAGCCTCCAGTTTGGGCTAAAGTTGTGGTTTTTTACACCAGGAAGCCCTGTGCTCCAAGCACACTGCAGCTGTGAAAGGCATCCCAAGGGGAGCGCAAAAGTGCCACAACATGGCTGTCTCCACAGCTTTTCCCTTGGGATAATTCCTAAACCCAGGCTGATTTAAATGACCAGTGTTACGGTTAGGGTTAGGGTTACGCCTAGGTGTAGAGCATTTTAAACCAGCAAGCTCTGAGCTCCAGGCACACGGCAGCTGCGAAAGGCATCCCAAGGGGAGCACAAAAGTGCCAGAAAATGGCTGCCTCCACACGTTTTCATTGGCACCATTGCTAAGCCTAGGCTGAATCACCTGCCTCCAGTCTCAGCTAGGGACATTGTTTTTTAAACCAGGAAGCCCTGAGCTCCAGGCACACGGCAGCTGTGAAAGGCATCCCAAGGGGAGTACAAAAGTGCAACAACATGGCAGCTTTCACAGCTTTTTCCTTGGCACCATCCCTATACCTAGGCTGATTTATCTGCCTAGGGTTAGGGTTAGGGCTCAGCCTAGGGCTAGGATTTTTTTAAGCAGGAAGCCCTGAGTTCCAGGCTTACTGCATCTGCCAAAGGCATCCCAAAGGGAGCGCAGAAGTGCCACAACATGGCTGCTTTCACAGCTTTTTCCTTAGGAAGAACCCTAATACCCGGCTGATTTACCTTCCTAGGGTTACTGTTAGGCTTAGGCCTAGGACTTTTAAAACCAGGAAGCCCTGTGCTCCAGGCACACTGCAGCTGTTAAAGGCATCCCAAGGGGAGCGCAAAAGTGACACAACTTGGCTGCCTCCACTGCTATTTCCATGAGACCATCCCGAATCATAGGCTGATTTTCCTTCCTAGGCTTAAGGTTTGAGTTAGGCCTAGGGTTAGTGTTCTTTTAACCAGAAAGCCCTGAGTTCCAAGAACACAGCAGCTGCGAAGGACTACCCAAGAAGAGCGCAGAAGTGCCTCAACATGCCTGCCTCCACAGCTTTTTCCTTGGGGACGTCCCGAAACGAAGGCTGATTTAGAAGCCTCCAGTTTGGGCTAAAGTTGTGGTTTTTTAAAGCAGGAAGCCCTGTGCTCCAAGCACACTGCAGCTGTGAAAGGCATCCCAAGGGGAGCGCAAAAGTGCCACAACATGGCTGTCTCCACAGCTTTTCCCTTGGGATAATTCCTAAACCCAGGCTGATTTAAATGACCAGTGTTACGGTTAGGGTTAGGGTTACGCCTAGGTGTAGAGCTTTTTAAACCAGCAAGCTCTGAGCTCCAGGCACACGGCAGCTGCGAAAGGCATCCCAAGGGGAGCACAAAAGTGCCAGAAAATGGCTGCCTCCACACGTTTTCATTGGCACCATTGCTAAGCCTAGGCTGAATCACCTGCCTCCAGTCTCAGCTAGGGACATGGTTTTTTAAACCAGGAAGCCCTGAGCTCCAGGCACACGGCAGCTGTGAAAGGCATCCCAAGGGGAGTACAAAAGTGCAACAACATGGCAGCTTTCACAGCTTTTTCCTTGGCACCATCCCTATACCTAGGCTGATTTATCTGCCTAGGGTTAGGGTTAGGGCTCAGCCTAGGGCTAGGATTTTTTTAACCAGGAAGCCCTGAGTTCCAGGCTTACTGCATCTGCCAAAGGCATCCCAAAGGGAGTGCAGAAGTGCCACAACATGGCTGCTTTCACAGCTTTTTCCTTAGGAAGAACCCTAATACCCGGCTGATTTACCTTCCTAGGGTTACTGTTAGGCTTAGGCCTAGGACTTTTAAAACCAGGAAGCCCTGTGCTCCAGGCACACTGCAGCTGTTAAAGGCATCCCAAGGGGAGCGCAAAAGTGACACAACTTGGCTGCCTCCACTGCTATTTCCATGAGACCATCCCGAATCATAGGCTGATTTTCCTTCCTAGGCTTAAGGTTTGAGTTAGGCCTAGGGTTAGTGTTCTTTTAACCAGAAAGCCCTGAGTTCCAAGAACACAGCAGCTGCGAAGGACTACCCAAGAAGAGCGCAGAAGTGCCTCAACATGCCTGCCTCCACAGCTTTTTCCTTGGGGACGTCCCGAAACGAAGGCTGATTTAGAAGCCTCCAGTTTGGGCTAAAGTTGTGGTTTTTTACACCAGGAAGCCCTGTGCTCCAAGCACACTGCAGCTGTGAAAGGCATCCCAAGGGGAGTGCAAAAGTGCCACAACATGGCTGTCTCCACAGCTTTTCCCTTGGGATAATTCCTAAACCCAGGCTGATTTAAATGACCAGTGTTACGGTTAGGGTTAGGGTTACGCCTAGGTGTAGAGCTTTTTAAACCAGCAAGCTCTGAGCTCCAGGCACACGGCAGCTGCAAAAGGCATCCCAAGGGGAGCACAAAAGTGCCAGAAAATGGCTGCCTCCACACGTTTTCATTGGCACCATTGCTAAGCCTAGGCTGAATCACCTGCCTCCAGTCTCAGCTAGGGACATGGTTTTTTAAACCAGGAAGCCCTGAGCTCCAGGCACACGGCAGCTGTGAAAGGCATCCCAAGGGGAGTACAAAAGTGCAACAACATGGCAGCTTTCACAGCTTTTTCCTTGGCACCATCCCTATACCTAGGCTGATTTATCTGCCTAGGGTTAGGGTTAGGGCTCAGCCTAGGGCTAGGATTTTTTTAAGCAGGAAGCCCTGAGTTCCAGGCTTACTGCATCTGCCAAAGGCATCCCAAAGGGAGCGCAGAAGTGCCACAACATGGCTGCTTTCACAGCTTTTTCCTTAGGAAGAACCCTAATACCCGGCTGATTTACCTTCCTAGGGTTACTGTTAGGCTTAGGCCTAGGACTTTTAAAACCAGGAAGCCCTGTGCTCCAGGCACACTGCAGCTGTTAAAGGCATCCCAAGGGGAGCGCAAAAGTGACACAACTTGGCTGCCTCCATTGCTATTTCCATGAGACCATCCCGAATCATAGGCTGATTTTCCTTCCTAGGCTTAAGGTTTGAGTTAGGCCTAGGGTTAGTGTTCTTTTAACCAGAAAGCCCTGAGTTCCAAGAACACAGCAGCTGCGAAGGACTACCCAAGAAGAGCGCAGAAGTGCCTCAACATGCCTGCCTCCACAGCTTTTTCCTTGGGGACGTCCCGAAACGAAGGCTGATTTAGAAGCCTCCAGTTTGGGCTAAAGTTGTGGTTTTTTACACCAGGAAGCCCTGTGCTCCAAGCACACTGCAGCTGTGAAAGGCATCCCAAGGGGAGCGCAAAAGTGCCACAACATGGCTGTCTCCACAGCTTTTCCCTTGGGATAATTCCTAAACCCAGGCTGATTTAAATGACCAGTGTTACGGTTAGGGTTAGGGTTACGCCTAGGTGTAGAGCTTTTTAAACCAGCAAGCTCTGAGCTCCAGGCACACGGCAGCTGCGAAAGGCATCCCAAGGGGAGCACAAAAGTGCCAGAAAATGGCTGCCTCCACACGTTTTCATTGGCACCATTGCTAAGCCTAGGCTGAATCACCTGCCTCCAGTCTCAGCTAGGGACATGGTTTTTTAAACCAGGAAGCCCTGAGCTCCAGGCACACGGCAGCTGTGAAAGGCATCCCAAGGGGAGTACAAAAGTGCAACAACATGGCAGCTTTCACAGCTTTTTCCTTGGCACCATCCCTATACCTAGGCTGATTTATCTGCCTAGGCTTAGGGTTAGGGCTCAGCCTAGGGCTAGGATTTTTTTAAGCAGGAAGCCCTGAGTTCCAGGCTTACTGCATCTGCCAAAGGCATCCCAAAGGGAGTGCAGAAGTGCCACAACATGGCTGCTTTCACAGCTTTTTCCTTAGGAAGAACCCTAATACCCGGCTGATTTACCTTCCTAGGGTTACTGTTAGGCTTAGGCCTAGGACTTTTAAAACCAGGAAGCCCTGTGCTCCAGGCACACTGCAGCTGTTAAAGGCATCCCAAGGGGAGCGCAAAAGTGACACAACTTGGCTGCCTCCACTGCTATTTCCATGAGACCATCCCGAATCATAGGCTGATTTTCCTTCCTAGGCTTAAGGTTTGAGTTAGGCCTAGGGTTAGTGTTCTTTTAACCAGAAAGCCCTGAGTTCCAAGAACACAGCAGCTGCGAAGGACTACCCAAGAAGAGCGCAGAAGTGCCTCAACATGCCTGCCTCCACAGCTTTTTCCTTGGGGACGTCCCGAAACGAAGGCTGATTTAGAAGCCTCCAGTTTGGGCTAAAGTTGTGGTTTTTTACACCAGGAAGCCCTGTGCTCCAAGCACACTGCAGCTGTGAAAGGCATCCCAAGGGGAGCGCAAAAGTGCCACAACATGGCTGTCTCCACAGCTTTTCCCTTGGGATAATTCCTAAACCCAGGCTGATTTAAATGACCAGTGTTACGGTTAGGGTTAGGGTTACGCCTAGGTGTAGAGCTTTTTAAACCAGCAAGCTCTGAGCTCCAGGCACACGGCAGCTGCGAAAGGCATCCCAAGGGGAGCACAAAAGTGCCAGAAAATGGCTGCCTCCACACGTTTTCATTGGCACCATTGCTAAGCCTAGGCTGAATCACCTTCCTCCAGTCTCAGCTAGGGACATTGTTTTTTAAACCAGGAAGCCCTGAGCTCCAGGCACACGGCAGCTGTGAAAGGCATCCCAAGGGGAGTACAAAAGTGCAACAACATGGCAGCTTTCACAGCTTTTTCCTTGGCACCATCCCTATACCTAGGCTGATTTATCTGCCTAGGGTTAGGGTTAGGGCTCAGCCTAGGGCTAGGATTTTTTTAACCAGGAAGCCCTGAGTTCCAGGCTTACTGCATCTGCCAAAGGCATCCCAAAGGGAGCGCAGAAGTGCCACAACATGGCTGCTTTCACAGCTTTTTCCTTAGGAAGAACCCTAATACCCGGCTGATTTACCTTCCTAGGGTTACTGTTAGGCTTAGGCCTAGGACTTTTAAAACCAGGAAGCCCTGTGCTCCAGGCACACTGCAGCTGTTAAAGGCATCCCAAGGGGAGCGCAAAAGTGACACAACTTGGCTGCCTCCACTGCTATTTCCATGAGACCATCCCGAATCATAGGCTGATTTTCCTTCCTAGGCTTAAGGTTTGAGTTAGGCCTAGGGTTAGTGTTCTTTTAACCAGAAAGCCCTGAGTTCCAAGAGCACAGCAGCTGCGAAGGACTGCCTAAGAAGAGCGCAGAAGTGCCTCAACATGCCTGCCTCCACAGCTTTTTCCTTGGGGACGTCCCGAAATGAAGGCTGTATTTAGAAGCCTCCAGTTTGGGCTAAAGTTGTGGTTTTTTACACCAGGAAGCCCTGTGCTCCAAGCACACTGCAGCTGTTAAAGGCATCCCAAGGGGAGCGCAAAAGTGCCACAACATGGCTGTCTCCACAGCTTTTCCATTGGGATAATTCCTAAACCCAGGCTGATTTAAATGACCAGTGTTACGGTTAGGGTTAGGGTTACGCCTAGGTGTAGAGCTTTTTAAACCAGCAAGCTCTGAGCTCCAGGCACAGGGCAGCTGCGAAAGGCATCCCAAGGGGAGCACAAAAGTGCCAGAAAATGGCTGCCTCCACACATTTTCATTGGCACCATTGCTAAGCCTAGGCTGAATCACCCGCCTCCAGTCTCAGCTAGGGACATGGTTTTTTAAACCAGGAAGCCCTGAGCTCCAGGCACATGGCAGCTGTGAAAGGCATCCCAAGGGGAGTACAAAAGTGCAACAACATGGCAGCTTTCACAGCTTTTTCCTTGGCACCATCCCTATACCTAGGCTGATTTATCTGCCTAGGGTTAGGGCTCAGCCAAGGGCAAGGATTTTTTTAAGCAGGAAGCCCTGAGTTCCAGGCTTACTGCATCTGCCAAAGGCATCCCAAAGGGAGCGCAGAAGTGCCACAACATGGCTGCTTTCACAGCTTTTTCCTTAGGAAGAACCCTAATACCCGGCTGATTTACCTTCCTAGGGTTACTGTTAGGCTTAGGCCTAGGACTTTTAAAACCAGGAAGCCCTGTGCTCCAGGCACACTGCAGCTGTTAAAGGCATCCCAAGGGGAGCGCAAAAGTGACACAACTTGGCTGCCTCCACTGCTATTTCCATGAGACCATCCCGAATCATAGGCTGATTTTCCTTCCTAGGCTTAAGGTTTGAGTTAGGCCTAGGGTTAGTGTTCTTTTAACCAGAAAGCCCTGAGTTCCAAGAACACAGCAGCTGCGAAGGACTACCCAAGAAGAGCACAGAAGTGCCTCAACATGCCTGCCTCCACAGCTTTTTCCTTGGGGACGTCCCGAAACGAAGGCTGATTTCGAAGCCTCCAGTTTGGGCTAAAGTTGTGGTTTTTTACACCAGGAAGCCCTGTGCTCCAAACACACTGCAGCTGTGAAAGGCATCCCAAGGGGAGCGCAAAAGTGCCACAACATGGCTGTCTCCACAGCTTTTCCCTTGGGATAATTCCTAAACCCAGGCTGATTTAAATGACCAGTGTTACGGTTAGGGTTAGGGTTACGCCTAGGTGTAGAGCTTTTTAAACCAGCAAGCTCTGAGCTCCAGGCACACGGCAGCTGCGAAAGGCATCCCAAGGGGAGCACAAAAGTGCCAGAAAATGGCTGCCTCCACACGTTTTCATTGGCACCATTGCTAAGCCTAGGCTGAATCACCTGCCTCCAGTCTCAGCTAGGGACATGGTTTTTTAAACCAGGAAGCCCTGAGCTCCAGGCACACGGCAGCTGTGAAAGGCATCCCAAGGGGAGTACAAAAGTGCAACAACATGGCAGCTTTCACAGCTTTTTCCTTGGCACCATCCCTATACCTAGGCTGATTTATCTGCCTAGGGTTAGGGTTAGGGCTCAGCCAAGGGCAAGGATTTTTTTAAGCAGGAAGCCCTGAGTTCCAGGCTTACTGCATCTGCCAAAGGCATCCCAAAGGGAGCGCAGAAGTGCCACAACATGGCTGCTTTCACAGCTTTTTCCTTAGGAAGAACCCTAATACCCGGCTGATTTACCTTCCTAGGGTTACTGTTAGGCTTAGGCCTAGGACTTTTAAAACCAGGAAGCCCTGTGCTCCAGGCACACTGCAGCTGTTAAAGGCATCCCAAGGGGAGCGCAAAAGTGACACAACTTGGCTGCCTCCACTGCTATTTCCATGAGACCATCCCGAATCATAGGCTGATTTTCCTTCCTAGGCTTAAGGTTTGAGTTAGGCCTAGGGTTAGTGTTCTTTTAACCAGAAAGCCCTGAGTTCCAAGAACACAGCAGCTGCGAAGGACTACCCAAGAAGAGCGCAGAAGTGCCTCAACATGCCTGCCTCCACAGCTTTTTCCTTGGGGACGTCCCGAAACGAAGGCTGATTTAGAAGCCTCCAGTTTGGGCTAAAGTTGTGGTTTTTTAACCAGGAAGCCCTGTGCTCCAAGCACACTGCAGCTGTGAAAGGCATCCCAAGGGGAGCGCAAAAGTGCCACAACATGGCTGTCTCCACAGCTTTTCCCTTGGGATAATTCCTAAACCCAGGCTGATTTAAATGACCAGTGTTACGGTTAGGGTTAGGGTTACGCCTAGGTGTAGAGCTTTTTAAACCAGCAAGCTCTGAGCTCCAGGCACACGGCAGCTGCGAAAGGCATCCCAAGGGGAGCACAAAAGTGCCAGAAAATGGCTGCCTCCACACGTTTTCATTGGCACCATTGCTAAGCCTAGGCTGAATCACCTGCCTCCAGTCTCAGCTAGGGACATTGTTTTTTAAACCAGGAAGCCCTGAGCTCCAGGCACACGGCAGCTGTGAAAGGCATCCCAAGGGGAGTACAAAAGTGCAACAACATGGCAGCTTTCACAGCTTTTTCCTTGGCACCATCCCTATACCTAGGCTGATTTATCTGCCTAGGGTTAGGGTTAGGGCTCAGCCTAGGGCTAGGATTTTTTTAAGCAGGAAGCCCTGAGTTCCAGGCTTACTGCATCTGCCAAAGGCATCCCAAAGGGAGCGCAGAAGTGCCACAACATGGCTGCTTTCACAGCTTTTTCCTTAGGAAGAACCCTAATACCCGGCTGATTTACCTTCCTAGGGTTACTGTTAGGCTTAGGCCTAGGACTTTTAAAACCAGGAAGCCCTGTGCTCCAGGCACACTGCAGCTGTTAAAGGCATCCCAAGGGGAGCGCAAAAGTGACACAACTTGGCTGCCTCCACTGCTATTTCCATGAGACCATCCCGAATCATAGGCTGATTTTCCTTCCTAGGCTTAAGGTTTGAGTTAGGCCTAGGGTTAGTGTTCTTTTAACCAGAAAGCCCTGAGTTCCAAGAACACAGCAGCTGCGAAGGACTACCCAAGAAGAGCGCAGAAGTGCCTCAACATGCCTGCCTCCACAGCTTTTTCCTTGGGGACGTCCCGAAACGAAGGCTGATTTAGAAGCCTCCAGTTTGGGCTAAAGTTGTGGTTTTTTAAACCAGGAAGCCCTGTGCTCCAAGCACACTGCAGCTGTGAAAGGCATCCCAAGGGGAGCGCAAAAGTGCCACAACATGGCTGTCTCCACAGCTTTTCCCTTGGGATAATTCCTAAACCCAGGCTGATTTAAATGACCAGTGTTACGGTTAGGGTTAGGGTTACGCCTAGGTGTAGAGCTTTTTAAACCAGCAAGCTCTGAGCTCCAGGCACACGGCAGCTGCGAAAGGCATCCCAAGGGGAGCACAAAAGTGCCAGAAAATGGCTGCCTCCACACGTTTTCATTGGCACCATTGCTAAGCCTAGGCTGAATCACCTGCCTCCAGTCTCAGCTAGGGACATGGTTTTTTAAACCAGGAAGCCCTGAGCTCCAGGCACACGGCAGCTGTGAAAGGCATCCCAAGGGGAGTACAAAAGTGCAACAACATGGCAGCTTTCACAGCTTTTTCCTTGGCACCATCCCTATACCTAGGCTGATTTATCTGCCTAGGCTTAGGGTTAGGGCTCAGCCAAGGGCAAGGATTTTTTTAAGCAGGAAGCCCTGAGTTCCAGGCTTACTGCATCTGCCAAAGGCATCCCAAAGGGAGCGCAGAAGTGCCACAACATGGCTGCTTTCACAGCTTTTTCCTTAGGAAGAACCCTAATACCCGGCTGATTTACCTTCCTAGGGTTACTGTTAGGCTTAGGCCTAGGACTTTTAAAACCAGGAAGCCCTGTGCTCCAGGCACACTGCAGCTGTTAAAGGCATCCCAAGGGGAGCGCAAAAGTGACACAACTTGGCTGCCTCCACTGCTATTTCCATGAGACCATCCCGAATCATAGGCTGATTTTCCTTCCTAGGCTTAAGGTTTGAGTTAGGCCTAGGGTTAGTGTTCTTTTAACCAGAAAGCCCTGAGTTCCAAGAACACAGCAGCTGCGAAGGACTACCCAAGAAGAGCGCAGAAGTGCCTCAACATGCCTGCCTCCACAGCTTTTTCCTTGGGGACGTCCCGAAACGAAGGCTGATTTAGAAGCCTCCAGTTTGGGCTAAAGTTGTGGTTTTTTAAACCAGGAAGCCCTGTGCTCCAAGCACACTGCAGCTGTGAAAGGCATCCCAAGGGGAGCGCAAAAGTGCCACAACATGGCTGTCTCCACAGCTTTTCCCTTGGGATAATTCCTAAACCCAGGCTGATTTAAATGACCAGTGTTACGGTTAGGGTTAGGGTTACGCCTAGGTGTAGAGCTTTTTAAACCAGCAAGCTCTGAGCTCCAGGCACACGGCAGCTGCGAAAGGCATCCCAAGGGGAGCACAAAAGTGCCAGAAAATGGCTGCCTCCACACGTTTTCATTGGCACCATTGCTAAGCCTAGGCTGAATCACCTGCCTCCAGTCTCAGCTAGGGACATGGTTTTTTAAACCAGGAAGCCCTGAGCTCCAGGCACACGGCAGCTGTGAAAGGCATCCCAAGGGGAGTACAAAAGTGCAACAACATGGCAGCTTTCACAGCTTTTTCCTTGGCACCATCCCTATACCTAGGCTGATTTATCTGCCTAGGCTTAGGGTTAGGGCTCAGCCAAGGGCAAGGATTTTTTTAAGCAGGAAGCCCTGAGTTCCAGGCTTACTGCATCTGCCAAAGGCATCCCAAAGGGAGCGCAGAAGTGCCACAACATGGCTGCTTTCACAGCTTTTTCCTTAGGAAGAACCCTAATACCCGGCTGATTTACCTTCCTAGGGTTACTGTTAGGCTTAGGCCTAGGACTTTTAAAACCAGGAAGCCCTGTGCTCCAGGCACACTGCAGCTGTTAAAGGCATCCCAAGGGGAGCGCAAAAGTGACACAACTTGGCTGCCTCCACTGCTATTTCCATGAGACCATCCCGAATCATAGGCTGATTTTCCTTCCTAGGCTTAAGGTTTGAGTTAGGCCTAGGGTTAGTGTTCTTTTAACCAGAAAGCCCTGAGTTCCAAGAACACAGCAGCTGCGAAGGACTACCCAAGAAGAGCACAGAAGTGCCTCAACATGCCTGCCTCCACAGCTTTTTCCTTGGGGACGTCCCGAAACGAAGGCTGATTTCGAAGCCTCCAGTTTGGGCTAAAGTTGTGGTTTTTTAAACCAGGAAGCCCTGTGCTCCAAGCACACTGCAGCTGTGAAAGGCATCCCAAGGGGAGCGCAAAAGTGCCACAACATGGCTGTCTCCACAGCTTTTCCCTTGGGATAATTCCTAAACCCAGGCTGATTTAAATGACCAGTGTTACGGTTAGGGTTAGGGTTACGCCTAGGTGTAGAGCTTTTTAAACCAGCAAGCTCTGAGCTCCAGGCACACGGCAGCTGCGAAAGGCATCCCAAGGGGAGCACAAAAGTGCCAGAAAATGGCTGCCTCCACACGTTTTCATTGGCACCATTGCTAAGCCTAGGCTGAATCACCTGCCTCCAGTCTCAGCTAGGGACATGGTTTTTTAAACCAGGAAGCCCTGAGCTCCAGGCACACGGCAGCTGTGAAAGGCATCCCAAGGGGAGTACAAAAGTGCAACAACATGGCAGCTTTCACAGCTTTTTCCTTGGCACCATCCCTATACCTAGGCTGATTTATCTGCCTAGGCTTAGGGTTAGGGCTCAGCCAAGGGCAAGGATTTTTTTAACCAGGAAGCCCTGAGTTCCAGGCTTACTGCATCTGCCAAAGGCATCCCAAAGGGAGCGCAGAAGGTCCACAACATGGCTGCTTTCACAGCTTTTTCCTTAGGAAGAACCCTAATACCCGGCTGATTTACCTTCCTAGGGTTACTGTTAGGCTTAGGCCTAGGACTTTTAAAACCAGGAAGCCCTGTGCTCCAGGCACACTGCAGCTGTTAAAGGCATCCCAAGGGGAGCGCAAAAGTGACACAACTTGGCTGCCTCCACTGCTATTTCCATGAGACCATCCCGAATCATAGGCTGATTTTCCTTCCTAGGCTTAAGGTTTGAGTTAGGCCTAGGGTTAGTGTTCTTTTAACCAGAAAGCCCTGAGTTCCAAGAACACAGCAGCTGCGAAGGACTACCCAAGAAGAGCGCAGAAGTGCCTCAACATGCCTGCCTCCACAGCTTTTTCCTTGGGGACGTCCCGAAACGAAGGCTGATTTAGAAGCCTCCAGTTTGGGCTAAAGTTGTGGTTTTTTACACCAGGAAGCCCTGTGCTCCAAGCACACTGCAGCAGTGAAAGGCATCCCAAGGGGAGCGCAAAAGTGCCACAACATGGCTGTCTCCACAGCTTTTCCCTTGGGATAATTCCTAAACCCAGGCTGATTTAAATGACCAGTGTTACGGTTAGGGTTAGGGTTACGCCTAGGTGTAGAGCTTTTTAAACCAGCAAGCTCTGAGCTCCAGGCACACGGCAGCTGCGAAAGGCATCCCAAGGGGAGCACAAAAGTGCCAGAAAATGGCTGCCTCCACACGTTTTCATTGGCACCATTGCTAAGCCTAGGCTGAATCACCTGCCTCCAGTCTCAGCTAGGGACATGGTTTTTTAAACCAGGAAGCCCTGAGCTCCAGGCACATGGCAGCTGTGAAAGGCATCCCAAGGGGAGTACAAAAGTGCAACAACATGGCAGCTTTCACAGCTTTTTCCTTGGCACCATCCCTATACCTAGGCTGATTTATCTGCCTAGGGTTAGGGTTAGGGCTCAGCCAAAGGCAAGGATTTTTTTAACCAGGAAGCCCTGAGTTCCAGGCTTACTGCATCTGCCAAAGGCATCCCAAAGGGAGCGCAGAAGTGCCACAACATGGCTGCTTTCACAGCTTTTTCCTTAGGAAGAACCCTAATACCCGGCTGATTTACCTTCCTAGGGTTACTGTTAGGCTTAGGCCTAGGACTTTTAAAACCAGGAAGCCCTGTGCTCCAGGCACACTGCAGCTGTTAAAGGCATCCCAAGGGGAGCGCAAAAGTGACACAACTTGCCTGCCTCCACTGCTATTTCCATGAGACCATCCCGAATCATAGGCTGATTTTCCTTCCTAGGCTTAAGGTTTGAGTTAGGCCTAGGGTTAGTGTTCTTTTAACCAGAAAGCCCTGAGTTCCAAGAACACAGCAGCTGCGAAGGACTACCCAAGAAGAGCGCAGAAGTGCCTCAACATGCCTGCCTCCACAGCTTTTTCCTTGGGGACGTCCCGAAACGAAGGCTGATTTAGAAGCCTCCAGTTTGGGCTAAAGTTGTGGTTTTTTAACCAGGAAGTCCTGTGCTCCAAGCACACTGCAGCTGTGAAAGGCATCCCAAGGGGAGCGCAAAAGTGCCACAACATGGCTGTCTCCACAGCTTTTCCCTTGGGATAATTCCTAAACCCAGGCTGATTTAAATGACCAGTGTTACGGTTAGGGTTAGGGTTACGCCTAGGTGTAGAGCTTTTTAAACCAGCAAGCTCTGAGCTCCAGGCACACGGCAGCTGCGAAAGGCATCCCAAGGGGAGCACAAAAGTGCCAGAAAATGGCTGCCTCCACACGTTTTCATTGGCACCATTGCTAAGCCTAGGCTGAATCACCTGCCTCCAGTCTCAGCTAGGGACATTGTTTTTTAAACCAGGAAGCCCTGAGCTCCAGGCACACGGCAGCTGTGAAAGGCATCCCAAGGGGAGTACAAAAGTGCAACAACATGGCAGCTTTCACAGCTTTTTCCTTGGCACCATCCCTATACCTAGGCTGATTTATCTGCCTAGGGTTAGGGTTAGGGCTCAGCCTAGGGCTAGGATTTTTTTAACCAGGAAGCCCTGAGTTCCAGGCTTACTGCATCTGCCAAAGGCATCCCAAAGGGAGCGCAGAAGTGCCACAACATGGCTGCTTTCACAGCTTTTTCCTTAGGAAGAACCCTAATACCCGGCTGATTTACCTTCCTAGGGTTACTGTTAGGCTTAGGCCTAGGACTTTTAAAACCAGGAAGCCCTGTGCTCCAGGCACACTGCAGCTGTTAAAGGCATCCCAAGGGGAGCGCAAAAGTGACACAACTTGGCTGCCTCCACTGCTATTTCCATGAGACCATCCCGAATCATAGGCTGATTTTCCTTCCTAGGCTTAAGGTTTGAGTTAGGCCTAGGGTTAGTGTTCTTTTAACCAGAAAGCCCTGAGTTCCAAGAACACAGCAGCTGCGAAGGACTACCCAAGAAGAGCGCAGAAGTGCCTCAACATGCCTGCCTCCACAGCTTTTTCCTTGGGGACGTCCCGAAACGAAGGCTGATTTAGAAGCCTCCAGTTTGGGCTAAAGTTGTGGTTTTTTACACCAGGAAGCCCTGTGCTCCAAGCACACTGCAGCAGTGAAAGGCATCCCAAGGGGAGCGCAAAAGTGCCACAACATGGCTGTCTCCACAGCTTTTCCCTTGGGATAATTCCTAAACCCAGGCTGATTTAAATGACCAGTGTTACGGTTAGGGTTAGGGTTACGCCTAGGTGTAGAGCTTTTTAAACCAGCAAGCTCTGAGCTCCAGGCACACGGCAGCTGCGAAAGGCATCCCAAGGGGAGCACAAAAGTGCCAGAAAATGGCTGCCTCCACACGTTTTCATTGGCACCATTGCTAAGCCTAGGCTGAATCACCTGCCTCCAGTCTCAGCTAGGGACATGGTTTTTTAAACCAGGAAGCCCTGAGCTCCAGGCACACGGCAGCTGTGAAAGGCATCCCAAGGGGAGTACAAAAGTGCAACAACATGGCAGCTTTCACAGCTTTTTCCTTGGCACCATCCCTATACCTAGGCTGATTTATCTGCCTAGGGTTAGGGTTAGGGCTCAGCCAAAGGCAAGGATTTTTTTAACCAGGAAGCCCTGAGTTCCAGGCTTACTGCATCTGCCAAAGGCATCCCAAAGGGAGCGCAGAAGTGCCACAACATGGCTGCTTTCACAGCTTTTTCCTTAGGAAGAACCCTAATACCCGGCTGATTTACCTTCCTAGGGTTACTGTTAGGCTTAGGCCTAGGACTTTTAAAACCAGGAAGCCCTGTGCTCCAGGCACACTGCAGCTGTTAAAGGCATCCCAAGGGGAGCGCAAAAGTGACACAACTTGGCTGCCTCCACTGCTATTTCCATGAGACCATCCCGAATCATAGGCTGATTTTCCTTCCTAGGCTTAAGGTTTGAGTTAGGCCTAGGGTTAGTGTTCTTTTAACCAGAAAGCCCTGAGTTCCAAGAACACAGCAGCTGCGAAGGACTACCCAAGAAGAGCGCAGAAGTGCCTCAACATGCCTGCCTCCACAGCTTTTTCCTTGGGGACGTCCCGAAACGAAGGCTGATTTAGAAGCCTCCAGTTTGGGCTAAAGTTGTGGTTTTTTAAATCAGGAAGCCCTGTGCTCCAAGCACACTGCAGCTGTGAAAGGCATCCCAAGGGGAGCGCAAAAGTGCCACAACATGGCTGTCTCCACAGCTTTTCCCTTGGGATAATTCCTAAACCCAGGCTGATTTAAATGACCAGTGTTACGGTTAGGGTTAGGGTTACGCCTAGGTGTAGAGCTTTTTAAACCAGCAAGCTCTGAGCTCCAGGCACACGGCAGCTGCGAAAGGCATCCCAAGGGGAGCACAAAAGTGCCAGAAAATGGCTGCCTCCACACGTTTTCATTGGCACCATTGCTAAGCCTAGGCTGAATCACCTGCCTCCAGTCTCAGCTAGGGACATGGTTTTTTAAACCAGGAAGCCCTGAGCTCCAGGCACACGGCAGCTGTGAAAGGCATCCCAAGGGGAGTACAAAAGTGCAACAACATGGCAGCTTTCACAGCTTTTTCCTTGGCACCATCCCTATACCTAGGCTGATTTATCTGCCTAGGGTTAGGGTTAGGGCTCAGCCTAGGGCTAGGATTTTTTTAACCAGGAAGCCCTGAGTTCCAGGCTTACTGCATCTGCCAAAGGCATCCCAAAGGGAGCGCAGAAGTGCCACAACATGGCTGCTTTCACAGCTTTTTCCTTAGGAAGAACCCTAATACCCGGCTGATTTACCTTCCTAGGGTTACTGTTAGGCTTAGGCCTAGGACTTTTAAAACCAGGAAGCCCTGTGCTCCAGGCACACTGCAGCTGTTAAAGGCATCCCAAGGGGAGCGCAAAAGTGACACAACTTGGCTGCCTCCACTGCTATTTCCATGAGACCATCCCGAATCATAGGCTGATTTTCCTTCCTAGGCTTAAGGTTTGAGTTAGGCCTAGGGTTAGTGTTCTTTTAACCAGAAAGCCCTGAGTTCCAAGAACACAGCAGCTGCGAAGGACTACCCAAGAAGAGCGCAGAAGTGCCTCAACATGCCTGCCTCCACAGCTTTTTCCTTGGGGACGTCCCGAAACGAAGGCTGATTTAGAAGCCTCCAGTTTGGGCTAAAGTTGTGGTTTTTTACACCAGGAAGCCCTGTGCTCCAAGCACACTGCAGCTGTGAAAGGCATCCCAAGGGGAGCGCAAAAGTGCCACAACATGGCTGTCTCCACAGCTTTTCCCTTGGGATAATTCCTAAACCCAGGCTGATTTAAATGACCAGTGTTACGGTTAGGGTTAGGGTTACGCCTAGGTGTAGAGCTTTTTAAACCAGCAAGCTCTGAGCTCCAGGCACACGGCAGCTGCGAAAGGCATCCCAAGGGGAGCACAAAAGTGCCAGAAAATGGCTGCCTCCACACGTTTTCATTGGCACCATTGCTAAGCCTAGGCTGAATCACCTGCCTCCAGTCTCAGCTAGGGGCATGGTTTTTTTAAACCAGGAAGCCCTGAGCTCCAGGCACACGGCAGCTGTGAAAGGCATCCCAAGGGGAGTACAAAAGTGCAACAACATGGCAGCTTTCACAGCTTTTTCCTCGGCACCATCCCTATACCTAGGCTGATTTATCTGCCTAGGGTTAGGGTTAGGGCTCAGCCTAGGGCTAGGATTTTTTTAAGCAGGAAGCCCTGAGTTCCAGGCTTACTGCATCTGCCAAAGGCATCCCAAAGGGAGCGCAGAAGTGCCACAACATGGCTGCTTTCACAGCTTTTTCCTTAGGAAGAGCCCTAATACCCGGCTGATTTACCTTCCTAGGGTTACTGTTAGGCTTAGGCCTAGGACTTTTAAAACCAGGAAGCCCTGTGCTCCAGGCACACTGCAGCTGTTAAAGGCATCCCAAGGGGAGCGCAAAAGTGACACAACTTGGCTGCCTCCACTGCTATTTCCATGAGACCATCCCGAATCATAGGCTGATTTTCCTTCATAGGCTTAAGGTTTGAGTTAGGCCTAGGGTTAGTGTTCTTTTAACCAGAAAGCCCTGAGTTCCAAGAACACAGCAGCTGCGAAGGACTACCCAAGAAGAGCACAGAAGTGCCTCAACATGCCTGCCTCCACAGCTTTTTCCTTGGGGACGTCCCGAAACGAAGGCTGATTTCGAAGCCTCCAGTTTGGGCTAAAGTTGTGGTTTTTTAAACCAGGAAGCCCTGTGCTCCAAGCACACTGCAGCTGTGAAAGGCATCCCAAGGGGAGCGCAAAAGTGCCACAACATGGCTGTCTCCACAGCTTTTCCCTTGGGATAATTCCTAAACCCAGGCTGATTTAAATGACCAGTGTTACGGTTAGGGTTAGGGTTACGCCTAGGTGTAGAGCTTTTTAAACCAGCAAGCTCTGAGCTCCAGGCACACGGCAGCTGCGAAAGGCATCCCAAGGGGAGCACAAAAGTGCCAGAAAATGGCTGCCTCCACACGTTTTCATTGGCACCATTGCTAAGCCTAGGCTGAATCACCTGCCTCCAGTCTCAGCTAGGGACATGGTTTTTTAAACCAGGAAGCCCTGAGCTCCAGGCACACGGCAGCTGTGAAAGGCATCCCAAGGGGAGTACAAAAGTGCAACAACATGGCAGCTTTCACAGCTTTTTCCTTGGCACCATCCCTATACCTAGGCTGATTTATCTGCCTAGGGTTAGGGTTAGGGCTCAGCCTAGGGCTAGGATTTTTTTAACCAGGAAGCCCTGAGTTCCAGGCTTACTGCATCTGCCAAAGGCATCCCAAAGGGAGCGCAGAAGTGCCACAACATGGCTGCTTTCACAGCTTTTTCCTTAGGAAGAACCCTAATACCCGGCTGATTTACCTTCCTAGGGTTACTGTTAGGCTTAGGCCTAGGACTTTTAAAACCAGGAAGCCCTGTGCTCCAGGCACACTGCAGCTGTTAAAGGCATCCCAAGGGGAGCGCAAAAGTGACACAACTTGGCTGCCTCCACTGCTATTTCCATGAGACCATCCCGAATCATAGGCTGATTTTCCTTCCTAGGCTTAAGGTTTGAGTTAGGCCTAGGGTTAGTGTTCTTTTAACCAGAAAGCCCTGAGTTCCAAGAACACAGCAGCTGCGAAGGACTACCCAAGAAGAGCACAGAAGTGCCTCAACATGCCTGCCTCCACAGCTTTTTCCTTGGGGACGTCCCGAAACGAAGGCTGATTTAGAAGCCTCCAGTTTGGGCTAAAGTTGTGGTTTTTTAAACCAGGAAGCCCTGTGCTCCAAGCACACTGCAGCTGTGAAAGGCATCCCAAGGGGAGCGCAAAAGTGCCACAACATGGCTGTCTCCACAGCTTTTCCCTTGGGATAATTCCTAAACCCAGGCTGATTTAAATGACCAGTGTTACGGTTAGGGTTAGGGTTACGCCTAGGTGTAGAGCTTTTTAAACCAGCAAGCTCTGAGCTCCAGGCACACGGCAGCTGCGAAAGGCATCCCAAGGGGAGCACAAAAGTGCCAGAAAATGGCTGCCTCCACACGTTTTCATTGGCACCATTGCTAAGCCTAGGCTGAATCACCTGCCTCCAGTCTCAGCTAGGGACATGGTTTTTTAAACCAGGAAGCCCTGAGCTCCAGGCACACGGCAGCTGTGAAAGGCATCCCAAGGGGAGTACAAAAGTGCAACAACATGGCAGCTTTCACAGCTTTTTCCTTGGCACCATCCCTATACCTAGGCTGATTTATCTGCCTAGGGTTAGGGTTAGGGCTCAGCCTAGGGCTAGGATTTTTTTAACCAGGAAGCCCTGAGTTCCAGGCTTACTGCATCTGCCAAAGGCATCCCAAAGGGAGCGCAGAAGTGCCACAACATGGCTGCTTTCACAGCTTTTTCCTTAGGAAGAACCCTAATACCCGGCTGATTTACCTTCCTAGGGTTACTGTTAGGCTTAGGCCTAGGACTTTTAAAACCAGGAAGCCCTGTGCTCCAGGCACACCTGCAGCTGTTAAAGGCATCCCAAGGGGAGCGCAAAAGTGACACAACTTGGCTGCCTCCACTGCTATTTCCATGAGACCATCCCGAATCATAGGCTGATTTTCCTTCCTAGGCTTAAGGTTTGAGTTAGGCCTAGGGTTAGTGTTCTTTTAACCAGAAAGCCCTGAGTTCCAAGAACACAGCAGCTGCGAAGGACTACCCAAGAAGAGCACAGAAGTGCCTCAACATGCCTGCCTCCACAGCTTTTTCCTTGGGGACGTCCCGAAACGAAGGCTGATTTAGAAGCCTCCAGTTTGGGCTAAAGTTGTGGTTTTTTAAACCAGGAAGCCCTGTGCTCCAAGCACACTGCAGCTGTGAAAGGCATCCCAAGGGGAGCGCAAAAGTGCCACAACATGGCTGTCTCCACAGCTTTTCCCTTGGGATAATTCCTAAACCCAGGCTGATTTAAATGACCAGTGTTACGGTTAGGGTTAGGGTTACGCCTAGGTGTAGAGCTTTTTAAACCAGCAAGCTCTGAGCTCCAGGCACACGGCAGCTGCGAAAGGCATCCCAAGGGGAGCACAAAAGTGCCAGAAAATGGCTGCCTCCACACGTTTTCATTGGCACCATTGCTAAGCCTAGGCTGAATCACCTGCCTCCAGTCTCAGCTAGGGACATGGTTTTTTAAACCAGGAAGCCCTGAGCTCCAGGCACACGGCAGCTGTGAAAGGCATCCCAAGGGGAGTACAAAAGTGCAACAACATGGCAGCTTTCACAGCTTTTTCCTTGGCACCATCCCTATACCTAGGCTGATTTATCTGCCTAGGGTTAGGGTTAGGGCTCAGCCAAGGGCAAGGATTTTTTTAAGCAGGAAGCCCTGAGTTCCAGGCTTACTGCATCTGCCAAAGGCATCCCAAAGGGAGCGCAGAAGTGCCACAACATGGCTGCTTTCACAGCTTTTTCCTTAGGAAGAACCCTAATACCCGGCTGATTTACCTTCCTAGGGTTACTGTTAGGCTTAGGCCTAGGACTTTTAAAACCAGGAAGCCCTGTGCTCCAGGCACACTGCAGCTGTTAAAGGCATCCCAAGGGGAGCGCAAAAGTGACACAACTTGGCTGCCTCCACTGCTATTTCCATGAGACCATCCCGAATCATAGGCTGATTTTCCTTCCTAGGCTTAAGGTTTGAGTTAGGCCTAGGGTTAGTGTTCTTTTAACCAGAAAGCCCTGAGTTCCAAGAACACAGCAGCTGCGAAGGACTACCCAAGAAGAGCGCAGAAGTGCCTCAACATGCCTGCCTCCACAGCTTTTTCCTTGGGGACGTCCCGAAACGAAGGCTGATTTCGAAGCCTCCAGTTTGGGCTAAAGTTGTGGTTTTTTAAACCAGGAAGCCCTGTGCTCCAAGCACACTGCAGCTGTGAAAGGCATCCCAAGGGGAGCGCAAAAGTGCCACAACATGGCTGTCTCCACA
>NW_026683048.1:0-62791 GCF_027887145.1 Ammospiza caudacuta | reverse complement strand
CTTCATCTGCCAAAGGCATCCCAAAGGGGAGTGCAGAAGTGCCACAACATGGCTGCTTTCACGGCTTTTCCCTTAGGAAGAACCCTAATACCCGGGCTGATTTACCTTCCTAGGGTTACTGTTAGGCTTAGGCCTAGGACTTTTAAAACCAGGAAGCCCTGGGGCTCCAGGCACACTGCAGCTGCGAAAGGCATCCCAAGGGGAGCGCAAAAGTGACGCAACTTGGCTGCCCACCACTGATATTTCCATGAGACCATCCCGAACCATAGGCTGATTTTCCTTCCTAGGGTTAAGGTTTGAGTTACGCCTAGGGTAAGGGTTCTATTAACCAGAAAGCCCTGAGTTCCAAGAACACAGCAGCTGCGAAGGACTAGCCAAGAAGAGCGCAAAAGTACCACAACATGCCTGCCTCCACAGCTTTTTCCTTGGGGACATGCCTAATTCCTGGCTGATTTGCCTTTCTCGTCTTAGGGTTGGGGTTCGGCCTAGGGCTAGGATTTTTAAAATCAGGAAGCCCTGAGTTCCAGGCACACTGGAGCTGTGAAAGGCATCCAAAAGGGAGTGCAAAAGTGCCACAACATGGCTGTTTCACGGCTTTTTCCTTGGCAAGAAGCCTAACATCAGGCTGATTTACTTTCCCAGGGTTACTGTTAGGCTTAGGCCTAGGGCTAGGATTTTTGAAACTAGGGAAGCCCTTAGCTCCAGGCACACTGCAGCTGTTCAAGGCATCCCAAGGGGAGTACAAAAGTGCAACAACATGGCAGCTTTCACAGCTTTTTTCCTTGGCACCATCCCTATACCTAGGCTGATTTATCTGCCTAGGGTTAGGGTTAGGGTTCAGCCTAGGGCTTGGATTTCTTTAACCAGGAAGCCCTGAGTTCCAGGCTTACTTCATCTGCCAAAGGCATCCCAAAGGGAGTGCAGAAGTGCCACAACATGGCTGCTTTCACGGCTTTTCCCTTAGGAAGAACCCTAATACCCGGCTGATTTACCTTCCTAGGGTTACTGTTAGGCTTAGGCCTAGGACTTTTAAAACCAGGAAGCCCTGGGCTCCAGGCACACTGCAGCTGCAAAAGGCATCCCAAGGAGAGCGCAAAAGTGACGCAACTTGGCTGCCACCACTGATATTTCCATGAGACCATCCCGAACCATAGGCTGATTTTCCTTCCTAGGGTTAAGGTTTGAGTTACGCCTAGGGTAAGGGTTCTATTAACCAGAAAGCCCTGAGTTCCAAGAACACAGCAGCTGCGAAGGACTAGCCAAGAAGAGCGCAAAAGTACCACAACATGCCTGCCTCCACAGCTTTTTCCTTGGGGGACATGCCTAATTCCTGGCTGATTGCCTTTCTCGTCTTAGGGTTGCGGTTCGGCTTAGGGCCAGGATTTTTAAAAGCAGGAAGCCCTGAGTTCCAGGCACACTGCAGCTGTGAAAGGCATCCAAAAGGGAGTGCAAAAGTGCCACAACATGGCTGCTTTCATGGCTTTTTTCCTTGGCAAGAAGCCTAACACCAGGCTGATTTACTTTCCCAGGGTTACTGTTAGGCTTAGGCCTAGGGCTAGGATTTTTGAAACTAGGAGGCCCTTAGCTCCAGGCACACTGCAGCTGTTCAAGGCATCCCAAGGGGAGTACAAAAGTGCAACAACATGGCAGCTTTCACAGCTTTTTCTTGGCAAGAAGCCTAACACCAGGCTGATTTACTTTCCCAGGGTTACTGTTAGGCTTAGGCCTAGGGCTAGGATTTTTGAAACTAGGAAGCCCTTAGCTCCAGGCACACTGCAGCTGTTCAAGGCATCCCAAGGGGAGTACAAAAGTGCAACAACATGGCAGCTTTCACAGCTTTTTCCTTGGCACCATCCCTATACCTAGGCTGATTTATCTGCCTAGGGTTAGGGTTAGGGTTCAGCCTAGGGCTTGGATTTCTTTAACCAGGAAGCCCTGAGTTCCAGGCTTACTTCATCTGCCAAAGGCATCCCAAAGGGAGTGCAGAAGTGCCACAACATGGCTGTTTCACGGCTTTTTCCTTGGCAAGAAGCCTAACATCAGGCTGATTTACTTTCCCAGGGTTACTGTTAGGCTTAGGCCTAGGGCTAGGATTTTTGAAACTAGGAAGCCCTTAGCTCCAGGCACACTGCAGCTGTTCAAGGCATCCCAAGGGGAGTACAAAAGTGCAACAACATGGCAGCTTTCACAGCTTTTTCCTTGGCACCATCCCTATACCTAGGCTGATTTATCTGCCTAGGGTTAGGGTTAGGGTTCAGCCTAGGGCTTGGATTTCTTTAACCAGGAAGCCCTGAGTTCCAGGCTTACTTCATCTGCCAAAGGCATCCCAAAGGGAGTGCAGAAGTGCCACAACATGGCTGCTTTCACGGCTTTTCCCTTAGGAAGAACCCTAATACCCGGCTGATTTACCTTCCTAGGGTTACTGTTAGGCTTAGGCCTAGGACTTTTAAAACCAGGAAGCCCTGGGCTCCAGGCACACTGCAGCTGCAAAAGGCATCCCAAGGAGAGCGCAAAAGTGACGCAACTTGGCTGCCACCACTGATATTTCCATGAGACCATCCCGAACCATAGGCTGATTTTCCTTCCTAGGGTTAAGGTTTGAGTTACGCCTAGGGTAAGGGTTCTATTAACCAGAAAGCCCTGAGTTCCAAGAACACAGCAGCTGCGAAGGACTAGCCAAGAAGAGCGCAAAAGTACCACAACATGCCTGCCTCCACAGCTTTTTCCTTGGGGACATGCCTAATTCCTGGCTGATTTGCCTTTCTCGTCTTAGGGTTGCGGTTCGGCTTAGGGCCAGGATTTTTAAAAGCAGGAAGCCCTGAGTTCCAGGCACACTGCAGCTGTGAAAGGCATCCAAAAGGGAGTGCAAAAGTGCCACAACATGGCTGCTTTCATGGCTTTTTCCTTGGCAAGAAGCCTAACACCAGGCTGATTTACTTTCCCAGGGTTACTGTTAGGCTTAGGCCTAGGGCTAGGATTTTTGAAACTAGGAGGCCCTTAGCTCCAGGCACACTGCAGCTGTTCAAGGCATCCCAAGGGGAGTACAAAAGTGCAACAACATGGCAGCTTTCACAGCTTTTTCTTGGCAAGAAGCCTAACACCAGGCTGATTTACTTTCCCAGGGTTACTGTTAGGCTTAGGCCTAGGGCTAGGATTTTTGAAACTAGGAAGCCCTTAGCTCCAGGCACACTGCAGCTGTTCAAGGCATCCCAAGGGGAGTACAAAAGTGCAACAACATGGCAGCTTTCACAGCTTTTTCCTTGGCACCATCCCTATACCTAGGCTGATTTATCTGCCTAGGGTTAGGGTTAGGGTTCAGCCTAGGGCTTGGATTTCTTTAACCAGGAAGCCCTGAGTTCCAGGCTTACTTCATCTGCCAAAGGCATCCCAAAGGGAGTGCAGAAGTGCCACAACATGGCTGCTTTCACGGCTTTTTCCTTGGCAAGAAGCCTAACACCAGGCTGATTTACTTTCCCAGGGTTACTGTTAGGCTTAGGCCTAGGGCTAGGATTTTTGAAACTAGGAGGCCCTTAGCTCCAGGCACACTGCAGCTGTTCAAGGCATCCCAAGGGGAGTACAAAAGTGCAACAACATGGCAGCTTTCACAGCTTTTTCTTGGCAAGAAGCCTAACACCAGGCTGATTTACTTTCCCAGGGTTACTGTTAGGCTTAGGCCTAGGGCTAGGATTTTTGAAACTAGGAAGCCCTTAGCTCCAGGCACACTGCAGCTGTTCAAGGCATCCCAAGGGGAGTACAAAAGTGCAACAACATGGCAGCTTTCACAGCTTTTTCCTTGGCACCATCCCTATACCTAGGCTGATTTATCTGCCTAGGGTTAGGGTTAGGGTTCAGCCTAGGGCTTGGATTTCTTTAACCAGGAAGCCCTGAGTTCCAGGCTTACTTCATCTGCCAAAGGCATCCCAAAGGGAGTGCAGAAGTGCCACAACATGGCTGTTTCACGGCTTTTTCCTTGGCAAGAAGCCTAACATCAGGCTGATTTACTTTCCCAGGGTTACTGTTAGGCTTAGGCCTAGGGCTAGGATTTTTGAAACTAGGAAGCCCTTAGCTCCAGGCACACTGCAGCTGTTCAAGGCATCCCAAGGGGAGTACAAAAGTGCAACAACATGGCAGCTTTCACAGCTTTTTCCTTGGCACCATCCCTATACCTAGGCTGATTTATCTGCCTAGGGTTAGGGTTAGGGTTCAGCCTAGGGCTTGGATTTCTTTAACCAGGAAGCCCTGAGTTCCAGGCTTACTTCATCTGCCAAAGGCATCCCAAAGGGAGTGCAGAAGTGCCACAACATGGCTGCTTTCACGGCTTTTCCCTTAGGAAGAACCCTAATACCCGGCTGATTTACCTTCCTAGGGTTACTGTTAGGCTTAGGCCTAGGACTTTTAAAACCAGGAAGCCCTGGGCTCCAGGCACACTGCAGCTGCAAAAGGCATCCCAAGGAGAGCGCAAAAGTGACGCAACTTGGCTGCCACCACTGATATTTCCATGAGACCATCCCGAACCATAGGCTGATTTTCCTTCCTAGGGTTAAGGTTTGAGTTACGCCTAGGGTAAGGGTTCTATTAACCAGAAAGCCCTGAGTTCCAAGAACACAGCAGCTGCGAAGGACTAGCCAAGAAGAGCGCAAAAGTACCACAACATGCCTGCCTCCACAGCTTTTTCCTTGGGGACATGCCTAATTCCTGGCTGATTTGCCTTTCTCGTCTTAGGGTTGCGGTTCGGCTTAGGGCCAGGATTTTTAAAAGCAGGAAGCCCTGAGTTCCAGGCACACTGCAGCTGTGAAAGGCATCCAAAAGGGAGTGCAAAAGTGCCACAACATGGCTGCTTTCATGGCTTTTTCCTTGGCAAGAAGCCTAACACCAGGCTGATTTACTTTCCCAGGGTTACTGTTAGGCTTAGGCCTAGGGCTAGGATTTTTGAAACTAGGAGGCCCTTAGCTCCAGGCACACTGCAGCTGTTCAAGGCATCCCAAGGGGAGTACAAAAGTGCAACAACATGGCAGCTTTCACAGCTTTTTCTTGGCAAGAAGCCTAACACCAGGCTGATTTACTTTCCCAGGGTTACTGTTAGGCTTAGGCCTAGGGCTAGGATTTTTGAAACTAGGAAGCCCTTAGCTCCAGGCACACTGCAGCTGTTCAAGGCATCCCAAGGGGAGTACAAAAGTGCAACAACATGGCAGCTTTCACAGCTTTTTCCTTGGCACCATCCCTATACCTAGGCTGATTTATCTGCCTAGGGTTAGGGTTAGGGTTCAGCCTAGGGCTTGGATTTCTTTAACCAGGAAGCCCTGAGTTCCAGGCTTACTTCATCTGCCAAAGGCATCCCAAAGGGAGTGCAGAAGTGCCACAACATGGCTGCTTTCACGGCTTTTCCCTTAGGAAGAACCCTAATACCCGGCTGATTTACCTTCCTAGGGTTACTGTTAGGCTTAGGCCTAGGACTTTTAAAACCAGGAAGCCCTGGGCTCCAGGCACACTGCAGCTGCAAAAGGCATCCCAAGGGGAGCGCAAAAGTGACGCAACTTGGCTGCCACCACTGATATTTCCATGAGACCATCCCGAACCATAGGCTGATTTTCCTTCCTAGGGTTAAGGTTTGAGTTACGCCTAGGGTATGGGTCTATTAACCAGAAAGCCCTGAGTTCCAAGAACACAGCAGCTGCGAAGGACTAGCCAAGAAGAGCGCAAAAGTACCACAACATGCCTGCCTCCACAGCTTTTTCCTTGGGGACATGCCTAATTCCTGGCTGATTTGCCTTTCTCGTCTTAGGGTTGGGGTTCGGCCTAGGGCTAGGATTTTTAAAAGCAGGAAGCCCTGAGTTCCAGGCACACTGGAGCTGTGAAAGGCATCCAAAAGGGAGTGCAAAAGTGCCACAACATGGCTGCTTTCACGGCTTTTTCCTTGGCAAGAAGCCTAACACCAGGCTGACATACTTTCCCAGGGTTGCTGTTAGGCTTAGGCCTAGGGCTAGGATTTTTGAAACTAGGAAGCCCTGGGCTCCAGGCACACTGCAGCTGTTCAAGGCATCCCAAGGGGAGTACAAAAGTGCAACAACATGGCAGCTTTCACAGCTTTTTCCTTGGCACCATCCCTATACCTAGGCTGATTTATCTGCCTAGGGTTAGGGTTAGGGTTCAGCCGAGGGCTTGGATTTTTTTAACCAGGAAGCCCTGAGTTCCAGGCTTACTTCATCTGCCAAAGGCATCCCAAAGGGAGTGCAGAAGTGCCACAACATGGCTGCTTTCACGGCTTTTCCCTTAGGAAGAACCCTAATACCCGGCTGATTTACCTTCCTAGGGTTACTGTTAGGCTTAGGCCTAGGACTTTTAAAACCAGGAAGCCCTGGGCTCCAGGCACACTGCAGCTGCGAAAGGCATCCCAAGGGGAGCGCAAAAGTGACGCAACTTGGCTGCCACCACTGATATTTCCATGAGACCATCCCGAACCATAGGCTGATTTTCCTTCCTAGGGTTAAGGTTTGAGTTACGCCTAGGGTAAGGGTTCTATTAACCAGAAAGCCCTGAGTTCCAAGAACACAGCAGCTGCGAAGGACTAGCCAAGAAGAGCGCAAAAGTACCACAACATGCCTGCCTCCACAGCTTTTTCCTTGGGGACATGCCTAATTCCTGGCTGATTTGCCTTTCTCGTCTTAGGGTTGGGGTTCGGCCTAGGGCTAGGATTTTTAAAATCAGGAAGCCCTGAGTTCCAGGCACACTGGAGCTGTGAAAGGCATCCAAAAGGGAGTGCAAAAGTGCCACAACATGGCTGTTTCACGGCTTTTTCCTTGGCAAGAAGCCTAACATCAGGCTGATTTACTTTCCCAGGGTTACTGTTAGGCTTAGGCCTAGGGCTAGGATTTTTGAAACTAGGAGGCCCTTAGCTCCAGGCACACTGCAGCTGTTCAAGGCATCCCAAGGGGAGTACAAAAGTGCAACAACATGGCAGCTTTCACAGCTTTTTCCTTGGCACCATCCCTATACCTAGGCTGATTTATCTGCCTAGGGTTAGGGTTAGGGTTCAGCCTAGGGCTTGGATTTCTTTAACCAGGAAGCCCTGAGTTCCAGGCTTACTTCATCTGCCAAAGGCATCCCAAAGGGAGTGCAGAAGTGCCACAACATGGCTGCTTTCACGGCTTTTCCCTTAGGAAGAACCCTAATACCCGGCTGATTTACCTTCCTAGGGTTACTGTTAGGCTTAGGCCTAGGACTTTTAAAACCAGGAAGCCCTGGGCTCCAGGCACACTGCAGCTGCAAAAGGCATCCCAAGGAGAGCGCAAAAGTGACGCAACTTGGCTGCCACCACTGATATTTCCATGAGACCATCCCGAACCATAGGCTGATTTTCCTTCCTAGGGTTAAGGTTTGAGTTACGCCTAGGGTAAGGGTTCTATTAACCAGAAAGCCCTGAGTTCCAAGAACACAGCAGCTGCGAAGGACTAGCCAAGAAGAGCGCAAAAGTACCACAACATGCCTGCCTCCACAGCTTTTTCCTTGGGGACATGCCTAATTCCTGGCTGATTTGCCTTTCTCGTCTTAGGGTTGCGGTTCGGCTTAGGGCCAGGATTTTTAAAAGCAGGAAGCCCTGAGTTCCAGGCACACTGCAGCTGTGAAAGGCATCCAAAAGGGAGTGCAAAAGTGCCACAACATGGCTGCTTTCATGGCTTTTTCCTTGGCAAGAAGCCTAACACCAGGCTGATTTACTTTCCCAGGGTTACTGTTAGGCTTAGGCCTAGGGCTAGGATTTTTGAAACTAGGAGGCCCTTAGCTCCAGGCACACTGCAGCTGTTCAAGGCATCCCAAGGGGAGTACAAAAGTGCAACAACATGGCAGCTTTCACAGCTTTTTCTTGGCAAGAAGCCTAACACCAGGCTGATTTACTTTCCCAGGGTTACTGTTAGGCTTAGGCCTAGGGCTAGGATTTTTGAAACTAGGAAGCCCTTAGCTCCAGGCACACTGCAGCTGTTCAAGGCATCCCAAGGGGAGTACAAAAGTGCAACAACATGGCAGCTTTCACAGCTTTTTCCTTGGCACCATCCCTATACCTAGGCTGATTTATCTGCCTAGGGTTAGGGTTAGGGTTCAGCCTAGGGCTTGGATTTCTTTAACCAGGAAGCCCTGAGTTCCAGGCTTACTTCATCTGCCAAAGGCATCCCAAAGGGAGTGCAGAAGTGCCACAACATGGCTGCTTTCACGGCTTTTTCCTTGGCAAGAAGCCTAACATAAGGCTGATTTACCTTCCCAGGGTTACTGTTAGGCTTAGGCCTAGGGCTAGGATTTTTGAAACTAGGAAGCCCTTAGCTCCAGGCACACTGCAGCTGTTCAAGGCATCCCAAGGGGACTACAAAAGTGCAACAACATGGCTGCTTTCACGGCTTTTCCCTTAGGAAGAACCCTAATACCCGGCTGATTTACCTTCCTAGGGTTACTGTTAGGCTTAGGCCTAGGACTTTTAAAACCAGGAAGCCCTGGGCTCCAGGCACACTGCAGCTGCGAAAGGCATCCCAAGGGGAGCGCAAAAGTGACGCAACTTGGCTGCCACCACTGATATTTCCATGAGACCATCCCGAACCATAGGCTGATTTTCCTTCCTAGGGTTAAGGTTTGAGTTACGCCTAGGGTAAGGGTTCTATTAACCAGAAAGCCCTGAGTTCCAAGAACACAGCAGCTGCGAAGGACTAGCCAAGAAGAGCGCAAAAGTACCACAACATGCCTGCCTCCACAGCTTTTTCCTTGGGGACATGCCTAATTCCTGGCTGATTTGCCTTTCTCGTCTTAGGGTTGGGGTTCGGCCTAGGGCTAGGATTTTTAAAATCAGGAAGCCCTGAGTTCCAGGCACACTGGAGCTGTGAAAGGCATCCAAAAGGGAGTGCAAAAGTGCCACAACATGGCTGTTTCACGGCTTTTTCCTTGGCAAGAAGCCTAACATCAGGCTGATTTACTTTCCCAGGGTTACTGTTAGGCTTAGGCCTAGGGCTAGGATTTTTGAAACTAGGAGGCCCTTAGCTCCAGGCACACTGCAGCTGTTCAAGGCATCCCAAGGGGAGTACAAAAGTGCAACAACATGGCAGCTTTCACAGCTTTTTCCTTGGCACCATCCCTATACCTAGGCTGATTTATCTGCCTAGGGTTAGGGTTAGGGTTCAGCCTAGGGCTTGGATTTCTTTAACCAGGAAGCCCTGAGTTCCAGGCTTACTTCATCTGCCAAAGGCATCCCAAAGGGAGTGCAGAAGTGCCACAACATGGCTGCTTTCACGGCTTTTCCCTTAGGAAGAACCCTAATACCCGGCTGATTTACCTTCCTAGGGTTACTGTTAGGCTTAGGCCTAGGACTTTTAAAACCAGGAAGCCCTGGGCTCCAGGCACACTGCAGCTGCAAAAGGCATCCCAAGGAGAGCGCAAAAGTGACGCAACTTGGCTGCCACCACTGATATTTCCATGAGACCATCCCGAACCATAGGCTGATTTTCCTTCCTAGGGTTAAGGTTTGAGTTACGCCTAGGGTAAGGGTTCTATTAACCAGAAAGCCCTGAGTTCCAAGAACACAGCAGCTGCGAAGGACTAGCCAAGAAGAGCGCAAAAGTACCACAACATGCCTGCCTCCACAGCTTTTTCCTTGGGGACATGCCTAATTCCTGGCTGATTTGCCTTTCTCGTCTTAGGGTTGCGGTTCGGCTTAGGGCCAGGATTTTTAAAAGCAGGAAGCCCTGAGTTCCAGGCACACTGCAGCTGTGAAAGGCATCCAAAAGGGAGTGCAAAAGTGCCACAACATGGCTGCTTTCATGGCTTTTTCCTTGGCAAGAAGCCTAACACCAGGCTGATTTACTTTCCCAGGGTTACTGTTAGGCTTAGGCCTAGGGCTAGGATTTTTGAAACTAGGAGGCCCTTAGCTCCAGGCACACTGCAGCTGTTCAAGGCATCCCAAGGGGAGTAGAAAAGTGCAACAACATGGCAGCTTTCACAGCTTTTTCTTGGCAAGAAGCCTAACACCAGGCTGATTTACTTTCCCAGGGTTACTGTTAGGCTTAGGCCTAGGGCTAGGATTTTTGAAACTAGGAAGCCCTTAGCTCCAGGCACACTGCAGCTGTTCAAGGCATCCCAAGGGGAGTACAAAAGTGCAACAACATGGCAGCTTTCACAGCTTTTTCCTTGGCACCATCCCTATACCTAGGCTGATTTATCTGCCTAGGGTTAGGGTTAGGGTTCAGCCTAGGGCTTGGATTTCTTTAACCAGGAAGCCCTGAGTTCCAGGCTTACTTCATCTGCCAAAGGCATCCCAAAGGGAGTGCAAAAGTGCCACAACATGGCTGCTTTCACGGCTTTTTCCTTGGCAAGAAGCCTAACATAAGGCTGATTTACCTTCCCAGGGTTACTGTTAGGCTTAGGCCTAGGGCTAGGATTTTTGAAACTAGGAAGCCCTTAGCTCCAGGCACACTGCAGCTGTTCAAGGCATCCCAAGGGGACTACAAAAGTGCAACAACATGGCTGCTTTCACGGCTTTTCCCTTAGGAAGAACCCTAATACCCGGCTGATTTACCTTCCTAGGGTTACTGTTAGGCTTAGGCCTAGGACTTTTAAAACCAGGAAGCCCTGGGCTCCAGGCACACTGCAGCTGCGAAAGGCATCCCAAGGGGAGCGCAAAAGTGACGCAACTTGGCTGCCACCACTGATATTTCCATGAGACCATCCCGAACCATAGGTTGATTTTCCTTCCTAGGGTTAAGGTTTGAGTTACGCCTAGGGTAAGGGTTCTATTAACCAGAAAGCCCTGAGTTCCAAGAACACAGCAGCTGCGAAGGACTAGCCAAGAAGAGCGCAAAAGTACCACAACATGCCTGCCTCCACAGCTTTTTCCTTGGGGACATGCCTAATTCCTGGCTGATTTGCCTTTCTCGTCTTAGGGTTGCGGTTCGGACTAGGGCTAGGATTTTTAAAAGCAGGAAGCCCTGAGTTCCAGGCACACTGGAGCTGTGAAAGGCATCCAAAAGGGAGTGCAAAAGTGCCACAACATGGCTGCTTTCACGGCTTTTTCCTTGGCAAGAAGCCTAACACCAGGCTGATTTGCCTTCCCAGGGTTACTGTTAGGCTTAGGCCTAGGGCTAGGATTTTTAAAACTAGGAAGCCCTGGGCTCCAGGCACACTGCAGCTGTTCAAGGCATCCCAAGGGGAGTACAAAAGTGCAACAACATGGCAGCTTTCACAGCTTTTTCCTTGGCACCATCCCTATACCTAGGCTGATTTATCTGCCTAGGGTTAGGGTTAGGGTTCAGCCTAGGGCTTGAATTTTTTTTAACCAGGAAGCCCTGAGTTCCAGGCTTACTTCATCTGCCAAAGGCATCCCAAAGGGAGTGCAGAAGTGCCACAACATGGCTGCTTTCACGGCTTTTCCCTTAGGAAGAACCCTAATACCCGGCTGATTTACCTTCCTAGGGTTACTGTTAGGCTTAGGCCTAGGACTTTTAAAACCAGGAAGCCCTGGGCTCCAGGCACACTGCAGCTGCGAAAGGCATCCCAAGGGGAGCGCAAAAGTGACGCAACTTGGCTGCCACCACTGATATTTCCATGAGACCATCCCGAACCATAGGATGATTTTCCTTCCTAGGGTTAAGGTTTGAGTTACGCCTAGGGTAAGGGTTCTATTAACCAGAAAGCCCTGAGTTCCAAGAACACATCAGCTGCGAAGGACTAGCCAAGAAGAGCGCAAAAGTACCACAACATGCCTGCCTCCACAGCTTTTTCCTTGGGGACATGCCTAATTCCTGGCTGATTTGCCTTTCTCGTCTTAGGGTTGGGGTTCGGCCTAGGGCTAGGATTTTTAAAATCAGGAAGCCCTGAGTTCCAGGCACACTGGAGCTGTGAAAGGCATCCAAAAGGGAGTGCAAAAGTGCCACAACATGGCTGCTTTCACGGCTTTTTCCTTGGCAAGAAGCCTAACATCAGGCTGATTTACTTTCCCAGGGTTACTGTTAGGCTTAGGCCTAGGGCTAGGATTTTTGAAACTAGGAAGCCCTTAGCTCCAGGCACACTGCAGCTGTTCAAGGCATCCCAAGGGGAGTACAAAAGTGCAACAACATGGCAGCTTTCACAGCTTTTTCCTTGGCACCATCCCTATACCTAGGCTGATTTATCTGCCTAGGGTTAGGGTTAGGGTTCAGCCTAGGGCTTGGATTTCTTTAACCAGGAAGCCCTGAGTTCCAGGCTTACTTCATCTGCCAAAGGCATCCCAAAGGGAGTGCAGAAGTGCCACAACATGGCTGCTTTCACGGCTTTTTCCTTGGCAAGAAGCCTAACATCAGGCTGATTTACTTTCCCAGGGTTACTGTTAGGCTTAGGCCTAGGGCTAGGATTTTTGAAACTAGGAAGCCCTTAGCTCCAGGCACACTGCAGCTGTTCAAGGCATCCCAAGGGGAGTACAAAAGTGCAACAACATGGCAGCTTTCACAGCTTTTTCCTTGGCACCATCCCTATACCTGGGCTGATTTATCTGCCTAGGGTTAGGGTTAGGGTTCAGCCTAGGGCTTGGATTTCTTTAACCAGGAAGCCCTGAGTTCCAGGCTTACTTCATCTGCCAAAGGCATCCCAAAGGGAGTGCAGAAGTGCCACAACATGGCTGCTTTCACGGCTTTTCCCTTAGGAAGAACCCTAATACCCGGCTGATTTACCTTCCTAGGGTTACTGTTAGGCTTAGGCCTAGGACTTTTAAAACCAGGAAGCCCTGGGCTCCAGGCACACTGCAGCTGCGAAAGGCATCCCAAGGGCAGCGCAAAAGTGACGCAACTTGGCTGCCACCACTGATATTTCCATGAGACCATCCCGAACCATAGGTTGATTTTCCTTCCTAGGGTTAAGGTTTGAGTTACGCCTAGGGTAAGGGTTCTATTAACCAGAAAGCCCTGAGTTCCAAGAACACAGCAGCTGCGAAGGACTAGCCAAGAAGAGCGCAAAAGTACCACAACATGCCTGCCTCCACAGCTTTTTCCTTGGGGACATGCCTAATTCCTGGCTGATTTGCCTTTCTCATCATAGGGTTGGGGTCCGGCCTAGGGCTAGGATTTTTAAAAGCAGGAAGCCCTGAGTTCCAGGCACACTGGAGCTGTGAAAGGCATCCAAAAGGGATTGCAAAAGTGCCACAACATGGCTGCTTTCACGGCTTTTTCCTTGGCAAGACGCCTAACACCAGGCTGACTTACCTTCCCAGGGTTACTATTAGGCTTAAGCCTAGGGCTACGATTTTTAAAACTAGGAAGCCCTTAGCTCCAGGCACACTGCAGCTGTTCAAGGCATCCCAAGGGGAGTACAAAAGTGCAACAACATGGCAGCTTTCACAGCTTTTTCCTTGGCACCATCCCTATACCTAGGCTGATTTATCTGCCTAGGGTTAGGGTTAGGGTTCAGCCTAGGGCTTGGATTTCTTTAACCAGGAAGCCCTGAGTTCCAGGCTTACTTCATCTGCCAAAGGCATCCCAAAGGGAGTGCAGAAGTGCCACAACATGGCTGCTTTCACGGCTTTTCCCTTAGGAAGAACCCTAATACCCGGCTGATTTACCTTCCTAGGGTTACTGTTAGGCTTAGGCCTAGGACTTTTAAAACCAGGAAGCCCTGGGCTCCAGGCACACTGCAGCTGCGAAAGGCATCCCAAGGGGAGCGCAAAAGTGACGCAACTTGGCTGCCACCACTGATATTTCCATGAGACCATCCCGAACCATAGGCTGATTTTCCTTCCTAGGGTTAAGGTTTGAGTTACGCCTAGGGTAAGGGTTCTATTAACCAGCAAGCCCTGAGTTCCAAGAACACAGCAGCTGCGAAGGACTAGCCAAGAAGAGCGCAAAAGTACCACAACATGCCTGCCTCCACAGCTTTTTCCTTGGGGACATGCCTAATTCCTGGCTGATTTGCCTTTCTCGTCTTAGGGTTGGGGTTCGGCCTAGGGCTAGGATTTTTAAAATCAGGAAGCCCTGAGTTCCAGGCACACTGGAGCTGTGAAAGGCATCCAAAAGGGAGTGCAAAAGTGCCACAACATGGCTGCTTTCACGGCTTTTTCCTTGGCAAGAAGCCTAACATCAGGCTGATTTACTTTCCCAGGGTTACTGTTAGGCTTAGGCCTAGGGCTAGGATTTTTGAAACTAGGAAGCCCTTAGCTCCAGGCACACTGCAGCTGTTCAAGGCATCCCAAGGGGAGTACAAAAGTGCAACAACATGGCAGCTTTCACAGCTTTTTCCTTGGCACCATCCCTATACCTAGGCTGATTTATCTGCCTAGGGTTAGGGTTAGGGTTCAGCCTAGGGCTTGGATTTCTTTAACCAGGAAGCCCTGAGTTCCAGGCTTACTTCATCTGCCAAAGGCATCCCAAAGGGAGTGCAGAAGTGCCACAACATGGCTGCTTTCACGGCTTTTTCCTTGGCAAGAAGCCTAACATCAGGCTGATTTACTTTCCCAGGGTTACTGTTAGGCTTAGGCCTAGGGCTAGGATTTTTGAAACTAGGAAGCCCTTAGCTCCAGGCACACTGCAGCTGTTCAAGGCATCCCAAGGGGAGTACAAAAGTGCAACAACATGGCAGCTTTCACAGCTTTTTCCTTGGCACCATCCCTATACCTAGGCTGATTTATCTGCCTAGGGTTAGGGTTAGGGTTCAGCCTAGGGCTTGGATTTCTTTAACCAGGAAGCCCTGAGTTCCAGGCTTACTTCATCTGCCAAAGGCATCCCAAAGGGAGTGCAGAAGTGCCACAACATGGCTGCTTTCACGGCTTTTCCCTTAGGAAGAACCCTAATACCCGGCTGATTTACCTTCCTAGGGTTACTGTTAGGCTTAGGCCTAGGACTTTTAAAACCAGGAAGCCCTGGGCTCCAGGCACACTGCAGCTGCAAAAGGCATCCCAAGGAGAGCGCAAAAGTGACGCAACTTGGCTGCCACCACTGATATTTCCATGAGACCATCCCGAACCATAGGCTGATTTTCCTTCCTAGGGTTAAGGTTTGAGTTACGCCTAGGGTAAGGGTTCTATTAACCAGAAAGCCCTGAGTTCCAAGAACACAGCAGCTGCGAAGGACTAGCCAAGAAGAGCGCAAAAGTACCACAACATGCCTGCCTCCACAGCATTTTCCTTGGGGACATGCCTAATTCCTGGCTGATTTGCCTTTCTCGTCTTAGGGTTGGGGTTCGGCCTAGGGCTAGGATTTTTAAAAGCAGGAAGCCCTGAGTTCCAGGCACACTGGAGCTGTGAAAGGCATCCAAAAGGGAGTGCAAAAGTGCCACAACATGGCTGCTTTCACGGCTTTTTCCTTGGCAAGAAGCCTAACACCAGGCTGATTTGCCTTCCCAGGGTTACTGTTAGGCTTAGGCCTAGGGCTAGGATTTTTAAAACTAGGAAGCCCTGGGCTCCAGGCACACTGCAGCTGTTCAAGGCATCCCAAGGGGAGTACAAAAGTGCAACAACATGGCAGCTTTCACAGCTTTTTCCTTGGCACCATCCCTATACCTGGGCTGATTTATCTGCCTACGGTTAGGGTTAGGGTTCAGCCTAGGGCTTGGATTTCTTTAACCAGGAAGCCCTGAGTTCCAGGCTTACTTCATCTGCCAAAGGCATCCCAAAGGGAGTGCAGAAGTGCCACAACATGGCTGCTTTCACGGCTTTTTCCTTGGCAAGAAGCCTAACATCAGGCTGATTTACTTTCCCAGGGTTACTGTTAGGCTTAGGCCTAGGGCTAGGATTTTTGAAACTAGGAAGCCCTTAGCTCCAGGCACACTGCAGCTGTTCAAGGCATCCCAAGGGGAGTACAAAAGTGCAACAACATGGCAGCTTTCACAGCTTTTTCCTTGGCACCATCCCTATACCTGGGCTGATTTATCTGCCTAGGGTTAGGGTTAGGGTTCAGCCTAGGGCTTGAATTTTTTTAACCAGGAAGCCCTGAGTTCCAGGCTTACTTCATCTGCCAAAGGCATCCCAAAGGGAGTGCAGAAGTGCCACAACATGGCTGCTTTCACGGCTTTTCCCTTAGAAAGAACCCTTATACCCGGCTGATTTACCTTCCTAGGGTTACTGTTACGCTTAGGCCTAGGACTTTTAAAACCAGGAAGCCCTGGGCTCCAGGCACACTGCAGCTGCGAAAGGCATCCCAAGGGGAGCGCAAAAGTGACGCAACTTGGCTGCCACCACTGATATTTCCATGAGACCATCCCGAACCATAGGTTGATTTTCCTTCCTAGGGTTAAGGTTTGAGTTACGCCTAGGGTAAGGGTCTATTAACCAGAAAGCCCTGAGTTCCAAGAACACAGCAGCTGCGAAGGACTAGCCAAGAAGAGCGCAAAAGTACCACAACATGCCTGCCTCCACAGCTTTTTCCTTGGGGACATGCCTAATTCCTGGCTGATTTGCCTTTCTCGTCTTAGGGTTGGGGTTCGGCCTAGGGCTAGGATTTTTAAAATCAGGAAGCCCTGAGTTCCAGGCACACTGCAGCTGTGAAAGGCATCCAAAAGGGAGTGCAAAAGTGCCACAACATGGCTGCTTTCACGGCTTTTTCCTTGGCAAGAAGCCTAACACCAGGCTGACATACTTTCCCAGGGTTACTGTTAGGCTTAGGCCTAGGGCTAGGATTTTTGAAACTAGGAAGCCCTGGGCTCCAGGCACACTGCAGCTGTTCAAGGCATCCCAAGGGGAGTACAAAAGTGCAACAACATGGCAGCTTTCACAGCTTTTTCCTTGGCACCATCCCTATACCTAGGCTGATTTATCTGCCTAGGGTTAGGGTTAGGGTTCAGCCTAGGGCTTGGATTTCTTTAACCAGGAAGCCCTGAGTTCCAGGCTTACTTCATCTGCCAAAGGCATCCCAAAGGGAGTGCAGAAGTGCCACAACATGGCTGCTTTCACGGCTTTTCCCTTAGGAAGAACCCTAATACCCTGCTGATTTACCTTCCTAGGGTTACTGTTAGGCTTAGGCCTAGGACTTTTAAAACCAGGAAGCCCTGGGCTCCAGGCACACTGCAGCTGCAAAAGGCATCCCAAGGGGAGCGCAAAAGTGACGCAACTTGGCTGCCACCACTGATATTTCCATGAGACCATCCCGAACCATAGGCTGATTTTCCTTCCTAGGGTTAAGGTTTGAGTTACGCCTAGGGTAAGGGTTCTATTAACCAGAAAGCCCTGAGTTCCAAGAACACAGCAGCTGCGAAGGACTAGCCAAGAAGAGCGCAAAAGTACCACAACATGCCTGCCTCCACAGCTTTTTCCTTGGGGACATGCCTAATTCCTGGCTGATTTGCCTTTCTCGTCTTAGGGTTGGGGTTCGGCCTAGGGCTAGGATTTTTAAAAGCAGGAAGCCCTGAGTTCCAGGCACACTGGAGCTGTGAAAGGCATCCAAAAGGGAGTGCAAAAGTGCCACAACATGGCTGTTTCACGGCTTTTTCCTTGGCAAGAAGCCTAAAATCAGGCTGATTTACTTTCCCAGGGTTACTGTTAGGCTTAGGCCTAGGGCTAGGATTTTTGAAACTAGGAAGCCCTTAGCTCCAGGCACACTGCAGCTGTTCAAGGCATCCCAAGGGGAGTACAAAAGTGCAACAACATGGCAGCTTTCACAGCTTTTTCCTTGGCACCATCCCTATACCTAGGCTGATTTATCTGCCTAGGGTTAGGGTTAGGGTTCAGCCTAGGGCTTGGATTTCTTTAACCAGGAAGCCCTGAGTTCCAGGCTTACTTCATCTGCCAAAGGCATCCCAAAGGGAGTGCAGAAGTGCCACAACATGGCTGCTTTCACGGCTTTTTCCTTGGCAAGAAGCCTAACACCAGGCTGACATACTTTCCCAGGGTTACTGTTAGGCTTAGGCCTAGGGCTAGGATTTTTGAAACTAGGAAGCCCTTAGCTCCAGGCACACTGCAGCTGTTCAAGGCATCCCAAGGGGAGTACAAAAGTGCAACAACATGGCAGCTTTCACAGCTTTTCCTTGGCACCATCCCTATACCTAGGCTGATTTATCTGCCTAGGGTTAGGGTTAGGGTTCAGCCTAGGGCTTGGATTTCTTTAACCAGGAAGCCCTGAGTTCCAGGCTTACTTCATCTGCCAAAGGCATCCCAAAGGGAGTGCAGAAGTGCCACAACATGGCTGCTTTCACGGCTTTTCCCATAGGAAGAACCCTAATACCCGGCTGATTTACCTTCCTAGGGTTACTGTTAGGCTTAGGCCTAGGACTTTTAAAACCAGGAAGCCCTGGGCTCCAGGCACACTGCAGCTGCAAAAGGCATCCCAAGGGGAGCGCAAAAGTGACGCAACTTGGCTGCCACCACTGATATTTCCATGAGACCATCCCGAACCATAGGCTGATTTTCCTTCCTAGGGTTAAGGTTTGAGTTACGCCTAGGGTAAGGGTTCTATTAACCAGAAAGCCCTGAGTTCCAAGAACACAGCAGCTGCGAAGGACTAGCCAAGAAGAGCGCAAAAGTACCACAACATGCCTGCCTCCACAGCTTTTTCCTTGGGGACATGCCTAATTCCTGGCTGATTTGCCTTTCTCGTCTTAGGGTTGCGGTTCGGCCTAGGGCTAGGATTTTTAAAAGCAGGAAGCCCTGAGTTCCAGGCACACTGGAGCTGTGAAAGGCATCCAAAAGGGAGTGCAAAAGTGCCACAACATGGCTGCTTTCACGGCTTTTTCCTTGGCAAGACGCCTAACACCAGGCTGACTTACCTTCCCAGGGTTACTGTTAGGCTTAGGCCTAGGGCTAGGATTTTTAAAACTAGGAAGCCCTGGGCTCCAGGCACACTGCAGCTGTTCAAGGCATCCCAAGGGGAGTACAAAAGTGCAACAACATGGCAGCTTTCACAGCTTTTTCCTTGGCACCATCCCTATACCTAGGCTGATTTATCTGCCTAGGGTTAGGGTTAGGGTTCAGCCTAGGGCTTGGATTTCTTTAACCAGGAAGCCCTGAGTTCCAGGCTTACTTCATCTGCCAAAGGCATCCCAAAGGGAGTGCAGAAGTGCCACAACATGGCTGCTTTCACGGCTTTTTCCTTGGCAAGAAGCCTAACATCAGGCTGATTTACTTTCCCAGGGTTACTGTTAGGCTTAGGCCTAGGGCTAGGATTTTTGAAACTAGGAAGCCCTTAGCTCCAGGCACACTGCAGCTGTTCAAGGCATCCCAAGGGGAGTACAATAGTGCAACAACATGGCAGCTTTCACAGCTTTTTCCTTGGCACCATCCCTATACCTGGGCTGATTTATCTGCCTAGGGTTAGGGTTAGGGTTCAGCCTAGGGCTTGAATTTTTTTAACCAGGAAGCCCTGAGTTCCAGGCTTACTTCATCTGCCAAAGGCATCCCAAAGGGAGTGCAGAAGTGCCACAACATGGCTGCTTTCACGGCTTTTCCCTTAGAAAGAACCCTAATACCCGGCTGATTTACCTTCCTAGGGTTACTGTTAGGCTTAGGCCTAGGACTTTTAAAACCAGGAAGCCCTGGGCTCCAGGCACACTGCAGCTGCGAAAGGCATCTCAAGGGGAGCGCAAAAGTGACGCAACTTGGCTGCCACCACTGATATTTCCATGAGACCATCCCGAACCATAGTTTGATTTTCCTTCCTAGGCTTAAGGTTTGAGTTACGCCTAGGGTAAGGGTCTATTAACCAGAAAGCCCTGAGTTCCAAGAACACAGCAGCTGCGAAGGACTAGCCAAGAAGAGCGCAAAAGTACCACAACATGCCTGCCTCCACAGCTTTTTCCTTGGGGACATGCCTAATTCCTGGCTGATTTGCCTTTCTCGTCTTAGGGTTGGGGTTCGGCCTAGGGCTAGGATTTTTAAAATCAGGAAGCCCTGAGTTCCAGGCACACTGCAGCTGTGAAAGGCATCCAAAAGGGAGTGCAGAAGTGCCACAACATGGCTGCTTTCACGGCTTGTTCCTTGGCAAGACGCCTAACACCAGGCTGACTTACCTTCCCAGGGTTACTATTAGGCTTAGGCCTAGGGCTAGGATTTTTAAAACTAGGAAGCCCTTAGCTCCAGGCACACTGCAGCTGTTCAAGGCATCCCAAGGGGAGTACAAAAGTGCAACAACATGGCAGCTTTCACAGCTTTTTCCTTGGCACCATCCCTATACCTAGGCTGATTTATCTGCCTAGGGTTAGGGTTAGGGTTCAGCCTAGGGCTTGGATTTCTTTAACCAGGAAGCCCTGAGTTCCAGGCTTACTTCATCTGCCAAAGGCATCCCAAAGGGAGTGCAGAAGTGCCACAACATGGCTGCTTTCATGGCTTTTCCCTTAGGAAGAACCCTAATACCCGGCTGATTTACCTTCCTAGGGTTACTGTTAGGCTTAGGCCTAGGACTTTTAAAACCAGGAAGCCCTGGGCTCCAGGCACACTGCAGCTGCAAAAGGCATCCCAAGGAGAGCGCAAAAGTGATGCAACTTGGCTGCCACCACTGATATTTCCATGAGACCATCCCGAACCATAGGCTGATTTTCCTTCCTAGGGTTAAGGTTTGAGTTACGCCTAGGGTAAGGGTTCTATTAACCAGCAAGCCCTGAGTTCCAAGAACACAGCAGCTGCGAAGGACTAGCCAAGAAGAGCGCAAAAGTACCACAACATGCCTGCCTCCACAGCTTTTTCCTTGGGGACATGCCTAATTCCTGGCTGATTTGCCTTTCTCGTCTTAGGGTTGGGGTTCGGCCTAGGGCTAGGATTTTTAAAATCAGGAAGCCCTGAGTTCCAGGCACACTGGAGCTGTGAAAGGCATCCAAAAGGGAGTGCAAAAGTGCCACAACATGGCTGCTTTCACGGCTTTTTCCTTGGCAAGAAGCCTAACATCAGGCTGATTTACTTTCCCAGGGTTACTGTTAGGCTTAGGCCTAGGGCTAGGATTTTTGAAACTAGGAAGCCCTTAGCTCCAGGCACACTGCAGCTGTTCAAGGCATCCCAAGGGGAGTACAAAAGTGCAACAACATGGCAGCTTTCACAGCTTTTTCCTTGGCACCATCCCTATACCTAGGCTGATTTATCTGCCTAGGGTTAGGGTTAGGGTTCAGCCTAGGGCTTGGATTTCTTTAACCAGGAAGCCCTGAGTTCCAGGCTTACTTCATCTGCCAAAGGCATCCCAAAGGGAGTGCAGAAGTGCCACAACATGGCTGCTTTCACGGCTTTTTCCTTGGCAAGAAGCCTAACATCAGGCTGATTTACTTTCCCAGGGTTACTGTTAGGCTTAGGCCTAGGGCTAGGATTTTTGAAACTAGGAAGCCCTTAGCTCCAGGCACACTGCAGCTTTTCAAGGCATCCCAAGGGGAGTACAAAAGTGCAACAACATGGCAGCTTTCACAGCTTTTTCCTTGGCACCATCCCTATACCTAGGCTGATTTATCTGCCTAGGGTTAGGGTTAGGGTTCAGCCTAGGGCTTGGATTTCTTTAACCAGGAAGCCCTGAGTTCCAGGCTTACTTCATCTGCCAAATGCATCCCAAAGGGAGTGCAGAAGTGCCACAACATGGCTGCTTTCACGGCTTTTTCCTTGGCAAGAAGCCTAACATAAGGCTGATTTACCTTCCCAGGGTTACTGTTAGGCTTAGGCCTAGGGCTAGGATTTTTGAAACTAGGAAGCCCTTAGCTCCAGGCACACTGCAGCTGTTCAAGGCATCCCAAGGGGACTACAAAAGTGCAACAACATGGCTGCTTTCACGGCTTTTCCCTTAGGAAGAACCCTAATACCCGGCTGATTTACCTTCCTAGGGTTACTCTTAGGCTTAGGCCTAGGACTTTTAAAACCAGGAAGCCCTGGGCTCCAGGCACACTGCAGCTGCAAAAGGCATCCCAAGGGGAGCGCAAAAGTGACGCAACTTGGCTGCCACCACTGATATTTCCATGAGACCATCCCGAACCATAGGTTGATTTTCCTTCCTAGGGTTAAGGTTTGAGTTACGCCTAGGGTAAGGGTTCTATTAACCAGAAAGCCCTGAGTTCCAAGAACACAGCAGCTGCGAAGGACTAGCCAAGAAGAGCGCAAAAGTACCACAACATGCCTGCCTCCACAGCTTTTTCCTTGGGGACATGCCTAATTCCTGGCTGATTTGCCTTTCTCGTCATAGGGTTGGGGTTCGGCCTAGGGCTAGGATTTTTAAAATCAGGAAGCCCTGAGTTCCAGGCACACTGGAGCTGTGAAAGGCATCCAAAAGGGAGTGCAAAAGTGCCACAACATGGCTGCTTTCACGGCTTTTTCCTTGGCAAGAAGCCTAACATCAGGCTGATTTACTTTCCCAGGGTTACTGTTAGGCTTAGGCCTAGGGCTAGGATTTTTGAAACTAGGAAGCCCTTAGCTCCAGGCACACTGCAGCTGTTCAAGGCATCCCAAGGGGAGTACAAAAGTGCAACAACATGGCAGCTTTCACAGCTTTTTCCTTGGCACCATCCCTATACCTAGGCTGATTTATCTGCCTAGGGTTAGGGTTAGGGTTCAGCCTAGGGCTTGGATTTCTTTAACCAGGAAGCCCTGAGTTCCAGGCTTACTTCATCTGCCAAAGGCATCCCAAAGGGAGTGCAGAAGTGCCACAACATGGCTGCTTTCACGGCTTTTCCCTTAGGAAGAACCCTAATACCCGGCTGATTTACCTTCCTAGGGTTACTGTTAGGCTTAGGCCTAGGACTTTTAAAACCAGGAAGCCCTGGGCTCCAGGCACACTGCAGCTGTGAAAGGCATCCCAAGGGGAGCGCAAAAGTGACGCAACTTGGCTGCCACCACTGATATTTCCATGAGACCATCCCGAACCATAGGTTGATTTTCCTTCCTAGGGTTAAGGTTTGAGTTACGCCTAGGGTAAGGGTTCTATTAACCAGAAAGCCCTGAGTTCCAAGAACACAGCAGCTGCGAAGGACTAGCCAAGAAGAGCGCAAAAGTACCACAACATGCCTGCCTCCACAGCTTTTTCCTTGGGGACATGCCTAATTCCTGGCTGATTTGCCTTTCTCGTCTTAGGGTTGGGGTTCGGCCTAGGGCTAGGATTTTTAAAATCAGGAAGCCCTGAGTTCCAGGCACACTGGAGCTGTGAAAGGCATCCAAAAGGGAGTGCAAAAGTGCCACAACATGGCTGCTTTCACGGCTTTTTCCTTGGCAAGAAGCCTAACATCAGGCTGATTTACTTTCCCAGGGTTACTGTTAGGCTTAGGCCTAGGGCTAGGATTTTTGAAACTAGGAAGCCCTTAGCTCCAGGCACACTGCAGCTGTTCAAGGCATCCCAAGGGGAGTACAAAAGTGCAACAACATGGCAGCTTTCACAGCTTTTTCCTTGGCACCATCCCTATACCTAGGCTGATTTATCTGCCTAGGGTTAGGGTTAGGGTTCAGCCTAGGGCTTGGATTTCTTTAACCAGGAAGCCCTGAGTTCCAGGCTTACTTCATCTGCCAAAGGCATCCCAAAGGGAGTGCAGAAGTGCCACAACATGGCTGCTTTCACGGCTTTTACCTTGGCAAGAAGCCTAACATCAGGCTGATTTACTTTCCCAGGGTTACTGTTAGGCTTAGGCCTAGGGCTAGGATTTTTGAAACTAGGAAGCCCTTAGCTCCAGTCACACTGCAGCTGCGAAAGGCATCCAAAGGGGAGCGCAAAAGTGACGCAACTTGGCTGCCACCACTGATATTTCCATGAGACCATCCCGAACCATAGGCTGATTTTCCTTCCTAGGGTTAAGGTTTGAGTTACGCCTAGGGAAAGGGTTCTATTAACCAGAAAGCCCTGAGTTCCAAGAACACAGCAGCTGCGAAGGACTAGCCAAGAAGAGCGCAAAAGAACCACAACATGCCTGCCTCCACAGCTTTTTCCTTGGGGACATGCCTAATTCCTGGCTGATTTGCCTTTCTCGTCATAGGGTTGGGGTTCGGCCTAGGGCTAGGATTTTTAAAAGCAGGAAGCCCTGAGTTCCAGGCACACTGGAGGTGTGAAAGGCATCCAAAAGGGAGTGCAGAAGTGCCACAACATGGCTGCTTTCACGGCTTTTTCCTTGGCAAGACGCCTAACACCAGGCTGACTTACCTTCCCAGGGTTACTATTAGGCTTAGGCCTAGGGCTACGATTTTTAAAACTAGGAAGCCCTTAGCTCCAGGCACACTGCAGCTGTTCAAGGCATCCCAAGGGGAGTACAAAAGTGCAACAACATGGCAGCTTTCACAGCTTTTTCCTTGGCACCATCCCTATACCTAGGCTGATTTATCTGCCTAGGGTTAGGGTTAGGGTTCAGCCTAGGGCTTGAATTTCTTTAACCAGGAAGCCCTGAGTTCCAGGCTTACTTCATCTGCCAAAGGCATCCCAAAGGGAGTGCAGAAGTGCCACAACATGGCTGCTTTCACGGCTTTTCCCTTAGGAAGAACCCTAATACCCGGCTGATTTACCTTCCTAGGGTTACTGTTAGGCTTAGGCCTAGGACTTTTAAAACCAGGAAGCCCTGGGCTCCAGGCACACTGCAGCTGTGAAAGGCATCCCAAGGGGAGCGCAAAAGTGACGCAACTTGGCTGCCACCACTGATATTTCCATGAGACCATCCCGAACCATAGGTTGATTTTCCTTCCTAGGGTTAAGGTTTGAGTTACGCCTAGGGTAAGGGTCTATTAACCAGAAAGCCCTGAGTTCCAAGAACACAGCAGCTGCGAAGGACTAGCCAAGAAGAGCGCAAAAGTACCACAACATGCCTGCCTCCACAGCTTTTTCCTTGGGGACATGCCTAATTCCTGGCTGATTTGCCTTTCTCGTCATAGGGTTGCGGTTCGGCCTAGGGCCAGGATTTTTAAAAGCAGGAAGCCCTGAGTTCCAGGCACACTGCAGCTGTGAAAGGCATCCAAAAGGGAGTGCAAAAGTGCCACAACATGGCTGCTTTCACGGCTTTTTCCTTGGCAAGAAGCCTAACACCAGGCTGATTTACTTTCCCAGGGTTACTGTTAGGCTTAGGCCTAGGGCTAGGATTTTTGAAACTAGGAGGCCCTTAGCTCCAGGCACACTGCAGCTGTTCAAGGCATCCCAAGGGGAGTACAAAAGTGCAACAACATGGCAGCTTTCACAGCTTTTTCCTTGGCAAGAAGCCTAACACCAGGCTGATTTACTTTCCCAGGGTTACTGTTAGGCTTAGGCCTAGGGCTAGGATTTTTGAAACTAGGAAGCCCTTAGCTCCAGGCACACTGCAGCTGTTCAAGGCATCCCAAGGGGAGTACAAAAGTGCAACAACATGGCAGCTTTCACAGCTTTTTCCTTGGCACCATCCCTATACCTAGGCTGATTTATCTGCCTAGGGTTAGGGTTAGGGTTCAGCCTAGGGCTTGGATTTCTTTAACCAGGAAGCCCTGAGTTCCAGGCTTACTTCATCTGCCAAAGGCATCCCAAAGGGAGTGCAGAAGTGCCACAACATGGCTGCTTTCACGGCTTTTTCCTTGGCAAGAAGCCTAACATAAGGCTGATTTACCTTCCCAGGGTTACTGTTAGGCTTAGGCCTAGGAATAGGATTTTTGAAACTAGGAAGCCCTTAGCTCCAGGCACACTGCAGCTGTTCAAGGCATCCCAAGGGGACTACAAAAGTGCAACAACATGGCTGCTTTCACGGCTTTTCCCTTAGGAAGAACCCTAATACCCGGCTGATTTACCTTCCTAGGGTTACTGTTAGGCTTAGGCCTAGGACTTTTAAAACCAGGAAGCCCTGGGCTCCAGGCACACTGCAGCTGCGAAAGGCATCCAAAGGGGAGCGCAAAAGTGACGCAACTTGGCTGCCACCACTGATATTTCCATGAGACCATCCCGAACCATAGGTTGATTTTCCTTCCTAGGGTTAAGGTTTGAGTTACGCCTAGGGTAAGGGTTCTATTAACCAGAAAGCCCTGAGTTCCAAGAACACAGCAGCTGCGAAGGACTAGCCAAGAAGAGCGCAAAAGTACCACAACATGCCTGCCTCCACAGCTTTTTCCTTGGGGACATGCCTAATTCCTGGCTGATTTGCCTTTCTCATCATAGGGTTGGGGTTCGGCCTAGGGCTAGGATTTTTAAAAGCAGGAAGCCCTGAGTTCCAGGCACACTGGAGCTGTGAAAGGCATCCAAAAGGGAGTGCAAAAGTGCCACAAAATGGCTGCTTTCACGGCTTTTTCCTTGGCAATAAGCCTAACATCAGGCTGATTTACTTTCCCAGGGTTACTGTTAGGCTTAGGCCTAGGGCTAGGATTTTTGAAACTAGGAAGCCCTTAGCTCCAGGCACACTGCAGCTGTTCAAGGCATCCCAAGGGGAGTACAAAAGTGCAACAACATGGCAGCTTTCACAGCTTTTTCCTTGGCACCATCCCTATACCTAGGCTGATTTATCTGCCTAGGGTTAGGGTTAGGGTTCAGCCTAGGGCTTGGATTTCTTTAACCAGGAAGCCCTGAGTTCCAGGCTTACTTCATCTGCCAAAGGCATCCCAAAGGGAGTGCAGAAGTGCCACAACATGGCTGCTTTCACGGCTTTTTCCTTGGCAAGAAGCCTAACATCAGGCTGATTTACTTTCCCAGGGTTACTGTTAGGCTTAGGCCTAGGGCTACGATTTTTGAAACTAGGAAGCCCTTAGCTCCAGGCACACTGCAGCTGTTCAAGGCATCCCAAGGGGAGTACAAAAGTGCAACAACATGGCAGCTTTCACAGCTTTTTCCTTGGCACCATCCCTATACCTGGGCTGATTTATCTGCCTAGGGTTAGGGTTAGGGTTCAGCCTAGGGCTTGAATTTTTTTTACCAGGAAGCCCTGAGTTCCAGGCTTACTTCATCTGCCAAAGGCATCCCAAAGGGAGTGCAGAAGTGCCACAACATGGCTGCTTTCACGGCTTTTCCCTTAGGAAGAACCCTAATACCCGGCTGATTCACCTTCCTAGGGTTACTCTTAGGCTTAGGCCTAGGACTTTTAAAACCAGGAAGCCCTGGGCTCCAGGCACACTGCAGCTGCAAAAGGCATCCCAAGGGGAGCGCAAAAGTGACGCAACTTGGCTGCCACCACTGATATTTCCATGAGACCATCCCGAACCATAGGTTGATTTTCCTTCCTAGGGTTAAGGTTTGAGTTACGCCTAGGGTAAGGGTCTATTAACCAGAAAGCCCTGAGTTCCAAGAACACAGCAGCTGCGAAGGACTAGCCAAGAAGAGCGCAAAAGTACCACAACATGCCTGCCTCCACAGCTTTTTCCTTGGGGACATGCCTAATTCCTGGCTGATTTGCCTTTCTCGTCTTAGGGTTGGGGTTCGGCCTAGGGCTAGGATTTTTAAAAGCAGGAAGCCCTGAGTTCCAGGCACACTGGAGCTGTGAAAGGCATCCAAAAGGGATTGCAAAAGTGCCACAACATGGCTGCTTTCACGGCTTTTTCCTTGGCAAGACGCCTAACACCAGGCTGACTTACCTTCCCAGGGTTACTATTAGGCTTAAGCCTAGGGCTACGATTTTTAAAACTAGGAAGCCCTTAGCTCCAGGCACACTGCAGCTGTTCAAGGCATCCCAAGGGGAGTACAAAAGTGCAACAACATGGCAGCTTTCACAGCTTTTTCCTTGGCACCATCCCTATACCTAGGCTGATTTATCTGCCTAGGGTTAGGGTTAGGGTTCAGCCTAGGGCTTGGATTTCTTTAACCAGGAAGCCCTGAGTTCCAGGCTTACTTCATCTGCCAAAGGCATCCCAAAGGGAGTGCAGAAGTGCCACAACATGGCTGCTTTCACGGCTTTTCCCTTAGGAAGAACCCTAATACCCGGCTGATTTACCTTCCTAGGGTTACTGTTAGGCTTAGGCCTAGGACTTTTAAAACCAGGAAGCCCTGGGCTCCAGGCACACTGCAGCTGCGAAAGGCATCCCAAGGGGAGCGCAAAAGTGACGCAACTTGGCTGCCACCACTGATATTTCCATGAGACCATCCCGAACCATAGGCTGATTTTCCTTCCTAGGGTTAAGGTTTGAGTTACGCCTAGGGTAAGGGTTCTATTAACCAGCAAGCCCTGAGTTCCAAGAACACAGCAGCTGCGAAGGACTAGCCAAGAAGAGCGCAAAAGTACCACAACATGCCTGCCTCCACAGCTTTTTCCTTGGGGACATGCCTAATTCCTGGCTGATTTGCCTTTCTCGTCTTAGGGTTGGGGTTCGGCCTAGGGCTAGGATTTTTAAAATCAGGAAGCCCTGAGTTCCAGGCACACTGGAGCTGTGAAAGGCATCCAAAAGGGAGTGCAAAAGTGCCACAACATGGCTGCTTTCACGGCTTTTTCCTTGGCAAGAAGCCTAACATCAGGCTGATTTACTTTCCCAGGCTTACTGTTAGGCTTAGGCCTAGGGCTAGGATTTTTGAAACTAGGAAGCCCTTAGCTCCAGGCACACTGCAGCTGTTCAAGGCATCCCAAGGGGAGTACAAAAGTGCAACAACATGGCCGCTTTCACAGCTTTTTCCTTGGCACCATCCCTATACCTAGGCTGATTTATCTGCCTAGGGTTAGGGTTAGGGTTCAGCCTAGGGCTTGGATTTCTTTAACCAGGAAGCCCTGAGTTCCAGGCTTACTTCATCTGCCAAAGGCATCCCAAAGGGAGTGCAGAAGTGCCACAACATGGCTGCTTTCACGGCTTTTTCCTTGGCAAGAAGCCTAACATCAGGCTGATTTACTTTCCCAGGGTTACTGTTAGGCTTAGGCCTAGGGCTAGGATTTTTGAAACTAGGAAGCCCTTAGCTCCAGGCACACTGCAGCTGTTCAAGGCATCCCAAGGGGAGTACAAAAGTGCAACAACATGGCAGCTTTCACAGCTTTTTCCTTGGCACCATCCCTATACCTAGGCTGATTTATCTGCCTAGGGTTAGGGTTAGGGTTCAGCCTAGGGCTTGGATTTCTTTAACCAGGAAGCCCTGAGTTCCAGGCTTACTTCATCTGCCAAAGGCATCCCAAAGGGAGTGCAGAAGTGCCACAACATGGCTGCTTTCACGGCTTTTCCCTTAGGAAGAACCCTAATACCCGGCTGATTTACCTTCCTAGGGTTACTGTTAGGCTTAGGCCTAGGGCTAGGATTTTTGAAACTAGGAAGCCCTTAGCTCCAGTCACACTGCAGCTGCGAAAGGCATCCAAAGGGGAGCGCAAAAGTGACGCAACTTGGCTGCCACCACTGATATTTCCATGAGACCATCCCGAACCATAGGCTGATTTTCCTTCCTAGGGTTAAGGTTTGAGTTACGCCTAGGGAAAGGGTTCTATTAACCAGAAAGCCCTGAGTTCCAAGAACACAGCAGCTGCGAAGGACTAGCCAAGAAGAGCGCAAAAGTACCACAACATGCCTGCCTCCACAGCTTTTTCCTTGGGGACATGCCTAATTCCTGGCTGATTTGCCTTTCTCGTCATAGGGTTGGGGTTCGGCCTAGGGCTAGGATTTTTAAAAGCAGGAAGCCCTGAGTTCCAGGCACACTGGAGGTGTGAAAGGCATCCAAAAGGGAGTGCAGAAGTGCCACAACATGGCTGCTTTCACGGCTTTTTCCTTGGCAAGAAGCCTAACACCAGGCTGATTTACTTTCCCAGGGTTACTGTTAGGCTTAGGCCTAGGGCTAGGATTTTTGAAACTAGGAAGCCCTTAGCTCCAGGCACACTGCAGCTGTTCAAGGCATCCCAAGGGGAGTACAAAAGTGCAACAACATGGCAGCTTTCACAGCTTTTTCCTTGGCACCATCCCTATACCTAGGCTGATTTATCTGCCTAGGGTTAGGGTTAGGGTTCAGCCTAGGGCTTGGATTTCTTTAACCAGGAAGCCCTGAGTTCCAGGCTTACTTCATCTGCCAAAGGCATCCCAAAGGGAGTGCAGAAGTGCCACAACATGGCTGCTTTCACGGCTTTTTCCTTGGCAAGAAGCCTAACATAAGGCTGATTTACCTTCCCAGGGTTACTGTTAGGCTTAGGCCTAGGAATAGGATTTTTGAAACTAGGAAGCCCTTAGCTCCAGGCACACTGCAGCTGTTCAAGGCATCCCAAGGGGACTACAAAAGTGCAACAACATGGCTGCTTTCACGGCTTTTCCCTTAGGAAGAACCCTAATACCCGGCTGATTTACCTTCCTAGGGTTACTGTTAGGCTTAGGCCTAGGACTTTTAAAACCAGGAAGCCCTGGGCTCCAGGCACACTGCAGCTGCGAAAGGCATCCAAAGGGGAGCGCAAAAGTGACGCAACTTGGCTGCCACCACTGATATTTCCATGAGACCATCCCGAACCATAGGTTGATTTTCCTTCCTAGGGTTAAGGTTTGAGTTACGCCTAGGGTAAGGTTCTATTAACCAGAAAGCCCTGAGTTCCAAGAACACAGCAGCTGCGAAGGACTAGCCAAGAAGAGCGCAAAAGTACCACAACATGCCTGCCTCCACAGCTTTTTCCTTGGGGACATGCCTAATTCCTGGCTGATTTGCCTTTCTCATCATAGGGTTGGGGTTCGGCCTAGGGCTAGGATTTTTAAAAGCAGGAAGCCCTGAGTTCCAGGCACACTGGAGCTGTGAAAGGCATCCAAAAGGGAGTGCAAAAGTGCCACAAAATGGCTGCTTTCACGGCTTTTTCCTTGGCAATAAGCCTAACATCAGGCTGATTTACTTTCCCAGGGTTACTGTTAGGCTTAGGCCTAGGGCTAGGATTTTTGAAACTAGGAAGCCCTTAGCTCCAGGCACACTGCAGCTGTTCAAGGCATCCCAAGGGGAGTACAAAAGTGCAACAACATGGCAGCTTTCACAGCTTTTTCCTTGGCACCATCCCTATACCTAGGCTGATTTATCTGCCTAGGGTTAGGGTTAGGGTTCAGCCTAGGGCTTGGATTTCTTTAACCAGGAAGCCCTGAGTTCCAGGCTTACTTCATCTGCCAAAGGCATCCCAAAGGGAGTGCAGAAGTGCCACAACATGGCTGCTTTCACGGCTTTTTCCTTGGCAAGAAGCCTAACATCAGGCTGATTTACTTTCCCAGGGTTACTGTTAGGCTTAGGCCTAGGGCTACGATTTTTGAAACTAGGAAGCCCTTAGCTCCAGGCACACTGCAGCTGTTCAAGGCATCCCAAGGGGAGTACAAAAGTGCAACAACATGGCAGCTTTCACAGCTTTTTCCTTGGCACCATCCCTATACCTGGGCTGATTTATCTGCCTAGGGTTAGGGTTAGGGTTCAGCCTAGGGCTTGAATTTTTTTTACCAGGAAGCCCTGAGTTCCAGGCTTACTTCATCTGCCAAAGGCATCCCAAAGGGAGTGCAGAAGTGCCACAACATGGCTGCTTTCACGGCTTTTCCCTTAGGAAGAACCCTAATACCCGGCTGATTCACCTTCCTAGGGTTACTCTTAGGCTTAGGCCTAGGACTTTTAAAACCAGGAAGCCCTGGGCTCCAGGCACACTGCAGCTGCAAAAGGCATCCCAAGGGGAGCGCAAAAGTGACGCAACTTGGCTGCCACCACTGATATTTCCATGAGACCATCCCGAACCATAGGTTGATTTTCCTTCCTAGGGTTAAGGTTTGAGTTACGCCTAGGGTAAGGGTCTATTAACCAGAAAGCCCTGAGTTCCAAGAACACAGCAGCTGCGAAGGACTAGCCAAGAAGAGCGCAAAAGTACCACAACATGCCTGCCTCCACAGCTTTTTCCTTGGGGACATGCCTAATTCCTGGCTGATTTGCCTTTCTCGTCTTAGGGTTGGGGTTCGGCCTAGGGCTAGGATTTTTAAAAGCAGGAAGCCCTGAGTTCCAGGCACACTGGAGCTGTGAAAGGCATCCAAAAGGGATTGCAAAAGTGCCACAACATGGCTGCTTTCACGGCTTTTTCCTTGGCAAGACGCCTAACACCAGGCTGACTTACCTTCCCAGGGTTACTATTAGGCTTAAGCCTAGGGCTACGATTTTTAAAACTAGGAAGCCCTTAGCTCCAGGCACACTGCAGCTGTTCAAGGCATCCCAAGGGGAGTACAAAAGTGCAACAACATGGCCGCTTTCACAGCTTTTTCCTTGGCACCATCCCTATACCTAGGCTGATTTATCTGCCTAGGGTTAGGGTTAGGGTTCAGCCTAGGGCTTGGATTTCTTTAACCAGGAAGCCCTGAGTTCCAGGCTTACTTCATCTGCCAAAGGCATCCCAAAGGGAGTGCAGAAGTGCCACAACATGGCTGCTTTCACGGCTTTTCCCTTAGGAAGAACCCTAATACCCGGCTGATTTACCTTCCTAGGGTTACTGTTAGGCTTAGGCCTAGGACTTTTAAAACCAGGAAGCCCTGGGCTCCAGGCACACTGCAGCTGCGAAAGGCATCCCAAGGGGAGCGCAAAAGTGACGCAACTTGGCTGCCACCACTGATATTTCCATGAGACCATCCCGAACCATAGGCTGATTTTCCTTCCTAGGGTTAAGGTTTGAGTTACGCCTAGGGTAAGGGTTCTATTAACCAGCAAGCCCTGAGTTCCAAGAACACAGCAGCTGCGAAGGACTAGCCAAGAAGAGCGCAAAAGTACCACAACATGCCTGCCTCCACAGCTTTTTCCTTGGGGACATGCCTAATTCCTGGCTGATTTGCCTTTCTCGTCTTAGGGTTGGGGTTCGGCCTAGGGCTAGGATTTTTAAAATCAGGAAGCCCTGAGTTCCAGGCACACTGGAGCTGTGAAAGGCATCCAAAAGGGAGTGCAAAAGTGCCACAACATGGCTGCTTTCACGGCTTTTTCCTTGGCAAGAAGCCTAACATCAGGCTGATTTACTTTCCCAGGCTTACTGTTAGGCTTAGGCCTAGGGCTAGGATTTTTGAAACTAGGAAGCCCTTAGCTCCAGGCACACTGCAGCTGTTCAAGGCATCCCAAGGGGAGTACAAAAGTGCAACAACATGGCCGCTTTCACAGCTTTTTCCTTGGCACCATCCCTATACCTAGGCTGATTTATCTGCCTAGGGTTAGGGTTAGGGTTCAGCCTAGGGCTTGGATTTCTTTAACCAGGAAGCCCTGAGTTCCAGGCTTACTTCATCTGCCAAAGGCATCCCAAAGGGAGTGCAGAAGTGCCACAACATGGCTGCTTTCACGGCTTTTTCCTTGGCAAGAAGCCTAACATCAGGCTGATTTACTTTCCCAGGGTTACTGTTAGGCTTAGGCCTAGGGCTAGGATTTTTGAAACTAGGAAGCCCTTAGCTCCAGGCACACTGCAGCTGTTCAAGGCATCCCAAGGGGAGTACAAAAGTGCAACAACATGGCAGCTTTCACAGCTTTTTCCTTGGCACCATCCCTATACCTAGGCTGATTTATCTGCCTAGGGTTAGGGTTAGGGTTCAGCCTAGGGCTTGGATTTCTTTAACCAGGAAGCCCTGAGTTCCAGGCTTACTTCATCTGCCAAAGGCATCCCAAAGGGAGTGCAGAAGTGCCACAACATGGCTGCTTTCACGGCTTTTCCCTTAGGAAGAACCCTAATACCCGGCTGATTTACCTTCCTAGGGTTACTGTTAGGCTTAGGCCTAGGACTTTTAAAACCAGGAAGCCCTGGGCTCCAGGCACACTGCAGCTGCAAAAGGCATCCCAAGGAGAGCGCAAAAGTGACGCAACTTGGCTGCCACCACTGATATTTCCATGAGACCATCCCGAACCATAGGCTGATTTTCCTTCCTAGGGTTAAGGTTTGAGTTACGCCTAGGGTAAGGGTTCTATTAACCAGAAAGCCCTGAGTTCCAAGAACACAGCAGCTGCGAAGGACTAGCCAAGAAGAGCGCAAAAGTACCACAACATGCCTGCCTCCACAGCATTTTCCTTGGGGACATGCCTAATTCCTGGCTGATTTGCCTTTCTCGTCTTAGGGTTGGGGTTCGGCCTAGGGCTAGGATTTTTAAAAGCAGGAAGCCCTGAGTTCCAGGCACACTGGAGCTGTGAAAGGCATCCAAAAGGGAGTGCAAAAGTGCCACAACATGGCTGCTTTCACGGCTTTTTCCTTGGCAAGAAGCCTAACACCAGGCTGATTTGCCTTCCCAGGGTTACTGTTAGGCTTAGGCCTAGGGCTAGGATTTTTAAAACTAGGAAGCCCTGGGCTCCAGGCACACTGCAGCTGTTCAAGGCATCCCAAGGGGAGTACAAAAGTGCAACAACATGGCAGCTTTCACAGCTTTTTCCTTGGCACCATCCCTATACCTGGGCTGTTTTATCTGCCTACGGTTAGGGTTAGGGTTCAGCCTAGGGCTTGGATTTCTTTAACCAGGAAGCCCTGAGTTCCAGGCTTACTTCATCTGCCAAAGGCATCCCAAAGGGAGTGCAGAAGTGCCACAACATGGCTGCTTTCACGGCTTTTTCCTTGGCAAGAAGCCTAACATCAGGCTGATTTACTTTCCCAGGGTTACTGTTAGGCTTAGGCCTAGGGCTAGGATTTTTGAAACTAGGAAGCCCTTAGCTCCAGGCACACTGCAGCTGTTCAAGGCATCCCAAGGGGAGTACAAAAGTGCAACAACATGGCAGCTTTCACAGCTTTTTCCTTGGCACCATCCCTATACCTGGGCTGATTTATCTGCCTAGGGTTAGGGTTAGGGTTCAGCCTAGGGCTTGAATTTTTTTAACCAGGAAGCCCTGAGTTCCAGGCTTACTTCATCTGCCAAAGGCATCCCAAAGGGAGTGCAGAAGTGCCACAACATGGCTGCTTTCACGGCTTTTCCCTTAGAAAGAACCCTTATACCCGGCTGATTTACCTTCCTAGGGTTACTGTTACGCTTAGGCCTAGGACTTTTAAAACCAGGAAGCCCTGGGCTCCAGGCACACTGCAGCTGCGAAAGGCATCCCAAGGGGAGCGCAAAAGTGACGCAACTTGGCTGCCACCACTGATATTTCCATGAGACCATCCCGAACCATAGGTTGATTTTCCTTCCTAGGGTTAAGGTTTGAGTTACGCCTAGGGTAAGGGTCTATTAACCAGAAAGCCCTGAGTTCCAAGAACACAGCAGCTGCGAAGGACTAGCCAAGAAGAGCGCAAAAGTACCACAACATGCCTGCCTCCACAGCTTTTTCCTTGGGGACATGCCTAATTCCTGGCTGATTTGCCTTTCTCGTCTTAGGGTTGGGGTTCGGCCTAGGGCTAGGATTTTTAAAATCAGGAAGCCCTGAGTTCCAGGCACACTGCAGCTGTGAAAGGCATCCAAAAGGGAGTGCAAAAGTGCCACAACATGGCTGCTTTCACGGCTTTTTCCTTGGCAAGAAGCCTAACACCAGGCTGACATACTTTCCCAGGGTTACTGTTAGGCTTAGGCCTAGGGCTAGGATTTTTGAAACTAGGAAGCCCTGGGCTCCAGGCACACTGCAGCTGTTCAAGGCATCCCAAGGGGAGTACAAAAGTGCAACAACATGGCAGCTTTCACAGCTTTTTCCTTGGCACCATCCCTATACCTAGGCTGATTTATCTGCCTAGGGTTAGGGTTAGGGTTCAGCCTAGGGCTTGGATTTCTTTAACCAGGAAGCCCTGAGTTCCAGGCTTACTTCATCTGCCAAAGGCATCCCAAAGGGAGTGCAGAAGTGCCACAACATGGCTGCTTTCACGGCTTTTCCCTTAGGAAGAACCCTAATACCCGGCTGATTTACCTTCCTAGGGTTACTGTTAGGCTTAGGCCTAGGACTTTTAAAACCAGGAAGCCCTGGGCTCCAGGCACACTGCAGCTGCAAAAGGCATCCCAAGGGGAGCGCAAAAGTGACGCAACTTGGCTGCCACCACTGATATTTCCATGAGACCATCCCGAACCATAGGCTGATTTTCCTTCCTAGGGTTAAGGTTTGAGTTACGCCTAGGGTAAGGGTTCTATTAACCAGAAAGCCCTGAGTTCCAAGAACACAGCAGCTGCGAAGGACTAGCCAAGAAGAGCGCAAAAGTACCACAACATGCCTGCCTCCACAGCTTTTTCCTTGGGGACATGCCTAATTCCTGGCTGATTTGCCTTTCTCGTCTTAGGGTTGGGGTTCGGCCTAGGGCTAGGATTTTTAAAAGCAGGAAGCCCTGAGTTCCAGGCACACTGGAGCTGTGAAAGGCATCCAAAAGGGAGTGCAAAAGTGCCACAACATGGCTGTTTCACGGCTTTTTCCTTGGCAAGAAGCCTAAAATCAGGCTGATTTACTTTCCCAGGGTTACTGTTAGGCTTAGGCCTAGGGCTAGGATTTTTGAAACTAGGAAGCCCTTAGCTCCAGGCACACTGCAGCTGTTCAAGGCATCCCAAGGGGAGTACAAAAGTGCAACAACATGGCAGCTTTCACAGCTTTTTCCTTGGCACCATCCCTATACCTAGGCTGATTTATCTGCCTAGGGTTAGGGTTAGGGTTCAGCCTAGGGCTTGGATTTCTTTAACCAGGAAGCCCTGAGTTCCAGGCTTACTTCATCTGCCAAAGGCATCCCAAAGGGAGTGCAGAAGTGCCACAACATGGCTGCTTTCACGGCTTTTTCCTTGGCAAGAAGCCTAACACCAGGCTGACATACTTTCCCAGGGTTACTGTTAGGCTTAGGCCTAGGGCTAGGATTTTTGAAACTAGGAAGCCCTTAGCTCCAGGCACACTGCAGCTGTTCAAGGCATCCCAAGGGGAGTACAAAAGTGCAACAACATGGCAGCTTTCACAGCTTTTCCTTGGCACCATCCCTATACCTAGGCTGATTTATCTGCCTAGGGTTAGGGTTAGGGTTCAGCCTAGGGCTTGGATTTCTTTAACCAGGAAGCCCTGAGTTCCAGGCTTACTTCATCTGCCAAAGGCATCCCAAAGGGAGTGCAGAAGTGCCACAACATGGCTGCTTTCACGGCTTTTCCCATAGGAAGAACCCTAATACCCGGCTGATTTACCTTCCTAGGGTTACTGTTAGGCTTAGGCCTAGGACTTTTAAAACCAGGAAGCCCTGGGCTCCAGGCACACTGCAGCTGCAAAAGGCATCCCAAGGGGAGCGCAAAAGTGACGCAACTTGGCTGCCACCACTGATATTTCCATGAGACCATCCCGAACCATAGGCTGATTTTCCTTCCTAGGGTTAAGGTTTGAGTTACGCCTAGGGTAAGGGTTCTATTAACCAGAAAGCCCTGAGTTCCAAGAACACAGCAGCTGCGAAGGACTAGCCAAGAAGAGCGCAAAAGTACCACAACATGCCTGCCTCCACAGCTTTTTCCTTGGGGACATGCCTAATTCCTGGCTGATTTGCCTTTCTCGTCTAAGGGTTGGGGTTCGGCCTAGGGCTAGGATTTTTAAAAGCAGGAAGCCCTGAGTTCCAGGCACACTGCAGCTGTGAAAGGCATCCAAAAGGGAGTGCAAAAGTGCCACAACATGGCTGTTTCACGGCTTTTTCCTTGGCAAGAAGCCTAACACCAGGCTGATTTGCCTTCCCAGGGTTACTGTTAGGCTTAGGCCTAGGGCTAGGATTTTTAAAACTAGGAAGCCCTGGGCTCCAGGCACACTGCAGCTGTTCAAGGCATCCCAAGGGGAGTACAAAAGTGCAACAACATGGCAGCTTTCACAGCTTTTTCCTTGGCACCATCCCTATACCTGGGCTGATTTATCTGCCTAGGGTTAGGGTTAGGGTTCAGCCTAGGGCTTGAATTTTTTTAACCAGGAAGCCCTGAGTTCCAGGCTTACTTCATCTGCCAAAGGCATCCCAAAGGGAGTGCAGAAGTGCCACAACATGGCTGCTTTCACGGCTTTTCCCTTAGAAAGAACCCTAATACCCGGCTGATTTACCTTCCTAGGGTTACTGTTAGGCTTAGGCCTAGGACTTTTAAAACCAGGAAGCCCTGGGCTCCAGGCACACTGCAGCTGCGAAAGGCATCTCAAGGGGAGCGCAAAAGTGACGCAACTTGGCTGCCACCACTGATATTTCCATGAGACCATCCCGAACCATAGTTTGATTTTCCTTCCTAGGCTTAAGGTTTGAGTTACGCCTAGGGTAAGGGTCTATTAACCAGAAAGCCCTGAGTTCCAAGAACACAGCAGCTGCGAAGGACTAGCCAAGAAGAGCGCAAAAGTACCACAACATGCCTGCCTCCACAGCTTTTTCCTTGGGGACATGCCTAATTCCTGGCTGATTTGCCTTTCTCGTCTTAGGGTTGGGGTTCGGCCTAGGGCTAGGATTTTTAAAATCAGGAAGCCCTGAGTTCCAGGCACACTGCAGCTGTGAAAGGCATCCAAAAGGGAGTGCAGAAGTGCCACAACATGGCTGCTTTCACGGCTTGTTCCTTGGCAAGACGCCTAACACCAGGCTGACTTACCTTCCCAGGGTTACTATTAGGCTTAGGCCTAGGGCTAGGATTTTTAAAACTAGGAAGCCCTTAGCTCCAGGCACACTGCAGCTGTTCAAGGCATCCCAAGGGGAGTACAAAAGTGCAACAACATGGCAGCTTTCACAGCTTTTTCCTTGGCACCATCCCTATACCTAGGCTGATTTATCTGCCTAGGGTTAGGGTTAGGGTTCAGCCTAGGGCTTGGATTTCTTTAACCAGGAAGCCCTGAGTTCCAGGCTTACTTCATCTGCCAAAGGCATCCCAAAGGGAGTGCAGAAGTGCCACAACATGGCTGCTTTCATGGCTTTTCCCTTAGGAAGAACCCTAATACCCGGCTGATTTACCTTCCTAGGGTTACTGTTAGGCTTAGGCCTAGGACTTTTAAAACCAGGAAGCCCTGGGCTCCAGGCACACTGCAGCTGCAAAAGGCATCCCAAGGAGAGCGCAAAAGTGACGCAACTTGGCTGCCACCACTGATATTTCCATGAGACCATCCCGAACCATAGGCTGATTTTCCTTCCTAGGGTTAAGGTTTGAGTTACGCCTAGGGTAAGGGTTCTATTAACCAGCAAGCCCTGAGTTCCAAGAACACAGCAGCTGCGAAGGACTAGCCAAGAAGAGCGCAAAAGTACCACAACATGCCTGCCTCCACAGCTTTTTCCTTGGGGACATGCCTAATTCCTGGCTGATTTGCCTTTCTCGTCTTAGGGTTGGGGTTCGGCCTAGGGCTAGGATTTTTAAAATCAGGAAGCCCTGAGTTCCAGGCACACTGGAGCTGTGAAAGGCATCCAAAAGGGAGTGCAAAAGTGCCACAACATGGCTGCTTTCACGGCTTTTTCCTTGGCAAGAAGCCTAACATCAGGCTGATTTACTTTCCCAGGGTTACTGTTAGGCTTAGGCCTAGGGCTAGGATTTTTGAAACTAGGAAGCCCTTAGCTCCAGGCACACTGCAGCTGTTCAAGGCATCCCAAGGGGAGTACAAAAGTGCAACAACATGGCAGCTTTCACAGCTTTTTCCTTGGCACCATCCCTATACCTAGGCTGATTTATCTGCCTAGGGTTAGGGTTAGGGTTCAGCCTAGGGCTTGGATTTCTTTAACCAGGAAGCCCTGAGTTCCAGGCTTACTTCATCTGCCAAAGGCATCCCAAAGGGAGTGCAGAAGTGCCACAACATGGCTGCTTTCACGGCTTTTTCCTTGGCAAGAAGCCTAACATCAGGCTGATTTACTTTCCCAGGGTTACTGTTAGGCTTAGGCCTAGGGCTAGGATTTTTGAAACTAGGAAGCCCTTAGCTCCAGGCACACTGCAGCTTTTCAAGGCATCCCAAGGGGAGTACAAAAGTGCAACAACATGGCAGCTTTCACAGCTTTTTCCTTGGCACCATCCCTATACCTAGGCTGATTTATCTGCCTAGGGTTAGGGTTAGGGTTCAGCCTAGGGCTTGGATTTCTTTAACCAGGAAGCCCTGAGTTCCAGGCTTACTTCATCTGCCAAATGCATCCCAAAGGGAGTGCAGAAGTGCCACAACATGGCTGCTTTCACGGCTTTTTCCTTGGCAAGAAGCCTAACATAAGGCTGATTTACCTTCCCAGGGTTACTGTTAGGCTTAGGCCTAGGGCTAGGATTTTTGAAACTAGGAAGCCCTTAGCTCCAGGCACACTGCAGCTGTTCAAGGCATCCCAAGGGGACTACAAAAGTGCAACAACATGGCTGCTTTCACGGCTTTTCCCTTAGGAAGAACCCTAATACCCGGCTGATTTACCTTCCTAGGGTTACTCTTAGGCTTAGGCCTAGGACTTTTAAAACCAGGAAGCCCTGGGCTCCAGGCACACTGCAGCTGCGAAAGGCATCCCAAGGGGAGCGCAAAAGTGACGCAACTTGGCTGCCACCACTGATATTTCCATGAGACCATCCCGAACCATAGGTTGATTTTCCTTCCTAGGGTTAAGGTTTGAGTTACGCCTAGGGTAAGGGTTCTATTAACCAGAAAGCCCTGAGTTCCAAGAACACAGCAGCTGCGAAGGACTAGCCAAGAAGAGCGCAAAAGTACCACAACATGCCTGCCTCCACAGCTTTTTCCTTGGGGACATGCCTAATTCCTGGCTGATTTGCCTTTCTCATCATAGGGTTGGGGTTCGGCCTAGGGCTAGGATTTTTAAAATCAGGAAGCCCTGAGTTCCAGGCACACTGGAGCTGTGAAAGGCATCCAAAAGGGAGTGCAAAAGTGCCACAACATGGCTGCTTTCACGGCTTTTTCCTTGGCAAGAAGCCTAACATCAGGCTGATTTACTTTCCCAGGGTTACTGTTAGGCTTAGGCCTAGGGCTAGGATTTTTGAAACTAGGAAGCCCTTAGCTCCAGGCACACTGCAGCTGTTCAAGGCATCCCAAGGGGAGTACAAAAGTGCAACAACATGGCAGCTTTCACAGCTTTTTCCTTGGCACCATCCCTATACCTAGGCTGATTTATCTGCCTAGGGTTAGGGTTAGGGTTCAGCCTAGGGCTTGGATTTCTTTAACCAGGAAGCCCTGAGTTCCAGGCTTACTTCATCTGCCAAAGGCATCCCAAAGGGAGTGCAGAAGTGCCACAACATGGCTGCTTTCACGGCTTTTCCCTTAGGAAGAACCCTAATACCCGGCTGATTTACCTTCCTAGGGTTACTGTTAGGCTTAGGCCTAGGACTTTTAAAACCAGGAAGCCCTGGGCTCCAGGCACACTGCAGCTGTGAAAGGCATCCCAAGGGGAGCGCAAAAGTGACGCAACTTGGCTGCCACCACTGATATTTCCATGAGACCATCCCGAACCATAGGTTGATTTTCCTTCCTAGGGTTAAGGTTTGAGTTACGCCTAGGGTAAGGGTTCTATTAACCAGAAAGCCCTGAGTTCCAAGAACACAGCAGCTGCGAAGGACTAGCCAAGAAGAGCGCAAAAGTACCACAACATGCCTGCCTCCACAGCTTTTTCCTTGGGGACATGCCTAATTCCTGGCTGATTTGCCTTTCTCGTCTTAGGGTTGGGGTTCGGCCTAGGGCTAGGATTTTTAAAATCAGGAAGCCCTGAGTTCCAGGCACACTGGAGCTGTGAAAGGCATCCAAAAGGGAGTGCAAAAGTGCCACAACATGGCTGCTTTCACGGCTTTTTCCTTGGCAAGAAGCCTAACATCAGGCTGATTTACTTTCCCAGGGTTACTGTTAGGCTTAGGCCTAGGGCTAGGATTTTTGAAACTAGGAAGCCCTTAGCTCCAGGCACACTGCAGCTGTTCAAGGCATCCCAAGGGGAGTACAAAAGTGCAACAACATGGCAGCTTTCACAGCTTTTTCCTTGGCACCATCCCTATACCTAGGCTGATTTATCTGCCTAGGGTTAGGGTTAGGGTTCAGCCTAGGGCTTGGATTTCTTTAACCAGGAAGCCCTGAGTTCCAGGCTTACTTCATCTGCCAAAGGCATCCCAAAGGGAGTGCAGAAGTGCCACAACATGGCTGCTTTCACGGCTTTTACCTTGGCAAGAAGCCTAACATCAGGCTGATTTACTTTCCCAGGGTTACTGTTAGGCTTAGGCCTAGGGCTAGGATTTTTGAAACTAGGAAGCCCTTAGCTCCAGTCACACTGCAGCTGCGAAAGGCATCCAAAGGGGAGCGCAAAAGTGACGCAACTTGGCTGCCACCACTGATATTTCCATGAGACCATCCCGAACCATAGGCTGATTTTCCTTCCTAGGGTTAAGGTTTGAGTTACGCCTAGGGAAAGGGTTCTATTAACCAGAAAGCCCTGAGTTCCAAGAACACAGCAGCTGCGAAGGACTAGCCAAGAAGAGCGCAAAAGTACCACAACATGCCTGCCTCCACAGCTTTTTCCTTGGGGACATGCCTAATTCCTGGCTGATTTGCCTTTCTCGTCATAGGGTTGGGGTTCGGCCTAGGGCTAGGATTTTTAAAAGCAGGAAGCCCTGAGTTCCAGGCACACTGGAGGTGTGAAAGGCATCCAAAAGGGAGTGCAGAAGTGCCACAACATGGCTGCTTTCACGGCTTTTTCCTTGGCAAGACGCCTAACACCAGGCTGACTTACCTTCCCAGGGTTACTATTAGGCTTAGGCCTAGGGCTACGATTTTTAAAACTAGGAAGCCCTTAGCTCCAGGCACACTGCAGCTGTTCAAGGCATCCCAAGGGGAGTACAAAAGTGCAACAACATGGCAGCTTTCACAGCTTTTTCCTTGGCACCATCCCTATACCTAGGCTGATTTATCTGCCTAGGGTTAGGGTTAGGGTTCAGCCTAGGGCTTGAATTTCTTTAACCAGGAAGCCCTGAGTTCCAGGCTTACTTCATCTGCCAAAGGCATCCCAAAGGGAGTGCAGAAGTGCCACAACATGGCTGCTTTCACGGCTTTTCCCTTAGGAAGAACCCTAATACCCGGCTGATTTACCTTCCTAGGGTTACTGTTAGGCTTAGGCCTAGGACTTTTAAAACCAGGAAGCCCTGGGCTCCAGGCACACTGCAGCTGTGAAAGGCATCCCAAGGGGAGCGCAAAAGTGACGCAACTTGGCTGCCACCACTGATATTTCCATGAGACCATCCCGAACCATAGGTTGATTTTCCTTCCTAGGGTTAAGGTTTGAGTTACGCCTAGGGTAAGGGTCTATTAACCAGAAAGCCCTGAGTTCCAAGAACACAGCAGCTGCGAAGGACTACCCAAGAAGAGCGCAAAAGTACCACAACATGCCTGCCTCCACAGCTTTTTCCTTGGGGACATGCCTAATTCCTGGCTGATTTGCCTTTCTCGTCATAGGGTTGCGGTTCGGCCTAGGGCCAGGATTTTTAAAAGCAGGAAGCCCTGAGTTCCAGGCACACTGCAGCTGTGAAAGGCATCCAAAAGGGAGTGCAAAAGTGCCACAACATGGCTGCTTTCACGGCTTTTTCCTTGGCAAGAAGCCTAACACCAGGCTGATTTACTTTCCCAGGGTTACTGTTAGGCTTAGGCCTAGGGCTAGGATTTTTGAAACTAGGAGGCCCTTAGCTCCAGGCACACTGCAGCTGTTCAAGGCATCCCAAGGGGAGTACAAAAGTGCAACAACATGGCAGCTTTCACAGCTTTTTCCTTGGCAAGAAGCCTAACACCAGGCTGATTTACTTTCCCAGGGTTACTGTTAGGCTTAGGCCTAGGGCTAGGATTTTTGAAACTAGGAAGCCCTTAGCTCCAGGCACACTGCAGCTGTTCAAGGCATCCCAAGGGGAGTACAAAAGTGCAACAACATGGCAGCTTTCACAGCTTTTTCCTTGGCACCATCCCTATACCTAGGCTGATTTATCTGCCTAGGGTTAGGGTTAGGGTTCAGCCTAGGGCTTGGATTTCTTTAACCAGGAAGCCCTGAGTTCCAGGCTTACTTCATCTGCCAAAGGCATCCCAAAGGGAGTGCAGAAGTGCCACAACATGGCTGCTTTCACGGCTTTTTCCTTGGCAAGAAGCCTAACATAAGGCTGATTTACCTTCCCAGGGTTACTGTTAGGCTTAGGCCTAGGGCTAGGATTTTTGAAACTAGGAAGCCCTTAGCTCCAGGCACACTGCAGCTGTTCAAGGCATCCCAAGGGGACTACAAAAGTGCAACAACATGGCTGCTTTCACGGCTTTTCCCTTAGGAAGAACCCTAATACCCGGCTGATTTACCTTCCTAGGGTTACTGTTAGGCTTAGGCCTAGGACTTTTAAAACCAGGAAGCCCTGGGCTCCAGGCACACTGCAGCTGCGAAAGGCATCCAAAGGGGAGCGCAAAAGTGACGCAACTTGGCTGCCACCACTGATATTTCCATGAGACCATCCCGAACCATAGGTTGATTTTCCTTCCTAGGGTTAAGGTTTGAGTTACGCCTAGGGTAAGGGTTCTATTAACCAGAAAGCCCTGAGTTCCAAGAACACAGCAGCTGCGAAGGACTAGCCAAGAAGAGCGCAAAAGTACCACAACATGCCTGCCTCCACAGCTTTTTCCTTGGGGACATGCCTAATTCCTGGCTGATTTGCCTTTCTCATCATAGGGTTGGGGTTCGGCCTAGGGCTAGGATTTTTAAAATCAGGAAGCCCTGAGTTCCAGGCACACTGGAGCTGTGAAAGGCATCCAAAAGGGAGTGCAAAAGTGCCACAAAATGGCTGCTTTCACGGCTTTTTCCTTGGCAATAAGCCTAACATCAGGCTGATTTACTTTCCCAGGGTTACTGTTAGGCTTAGGCCTAGGGCTAGGATTTTTGAAACTAGGAAGCCCTTAGCTCCAGGCACACTGCAGCTGTTCAAGGCATCCCAAGGGGAGTACAAAAGTGCAACAACATGGCAGCTTTCACAGCTTTTTCCTTGGCACCATCCCTATACCTAGGCTGATTTATCTGCCTAGGGTTAGGGTTAGGGTTCAGCCTAGGGCTTGGATTTCTTTAACCAGGAAGCCCTGAGTTCCAGGCTTACTTCATCTGCCAAAGGCATCCCAAAGGGAGTGCAGAAGTGCCACAACATGGCTGCTTTCACGGCTTTTTCCTTGGCAAGAAGCCTAACATCAGGCTGATTTACTTTCCCAGGGTTACTGTTAGGCTTAGGCCTAGGGCTACGATTTTTGAAACTAGGAAGCCCTTAGCTCCAGGCACACTGCAGCTGTTCAAGGCATCCCAAGGGGAGTACAAAAGTGCAACAACATGGCAGCTTTCACAGCTTTTTCCTTGGCACCATCCCTATACCTGGGCTGATTTATCTGCCTAGGGTTAGGGTTAGGGTTCAGCCTAGGGCTTGAATTTTTTTTACCAGGAAGCCCTGAGTTCCAGGCTTACTTCATCTGCCAAAGGCATCCCAAAGGGAGTGCAGAAGTGCCACAACATGGCTGCTTTCACGGCTTTTCCCTTAGGAAGAACCCTAATACCCGGCTGATTCACCTTCCTAGGGTTACTGTTAGGCTTAGGCCTAGGACTTTTAAAACCAGGAAGCCCTGGGCTCCAGGCACACTGCAGCTGCAAAAGGCATCCCAAGGGGAGCGCAAAAGTGACGCAACTTGGCTGCCACCACTGATATTTCCATGAGACCATCCCGAACCATAGGTTGATTTTCCTTCCTAGGGTTAAGGTTTGAGTTACGCCTAGGGTAAGGGTCTATTAACCAGAAAGCCCTGAGTTCCAAGAACACAGCAGCTGCGAAGGACTAGCCAAGAAGAGCGCAAAAGTACCACAACATGCCTGCCTCCACAGCTTTTTCCTTGGGGACATGCCTAATTCCTGGCTGATTTGCCTTTCTCGTCTTAGGGTTGGGGTTCGGCCTAGGGCTAGGATTTTTAAAAGCAGGAAGCCCTGAGTTCCAGGCACACTGGAGCTGTGAAAGGCATCCAAAAGGGAGTGCAAAAGTGCCACAACATGGCTGCTTTCACGGCTTTTTCCTTGGCAAGAAGCCTAACACCAGGCTGATTTGCCTTCCCAGGGTTACTGTTAGGCTTAGGCCTAGGGCTAGGATTTTTAAAACTAGGAAGCCCTGGGCTCCAGGCACACTGCAGCTGTTCAAGGCATCCCAAGGGGAGTACAAAAGTGCAACAACATGGCAGCTTTCACAGCTTTTTCCTTGGCACCATCCCTATACCTGGGCTGATTTATCTGCCTAGGGTTAGGGTTAGGGTTCAGCCTAGGGCTTGAATTTTTTTTAACCAGGAAGCCCTGAGTTCCAGGCTTACTTCATCTGCCAAAGGCATCCCAAAGGGAGTGCAGAAGTGCCACAACATGGCTGCTTTCACGGCTTTTCCCTTAGGAAGAACCCTAATACCCGGCTGATTTACCTTCCTAGGGTTACTGTTAGGCTTAGGCCTAGGACTTTTAAAACCAGGAAGCCCTGGGCTCCAGGCACACTGCAGCTGTGAAAGGCATCCCAAGGGCAGCGCAAAAGTGACGCAACTTGGCTGCCACCACTGATATTTCCATGAGACCATCCCGAACCATAGGATGATTTTCCTTCCTAGGGTTAAGGTTTGAGTTACGCCTAGGGTAAGGGTTCTATTAACCAGCAAGCCCTGAGTTCCAAGAACACAGCAGCTGCGAAGGACTAGCCAAGAAGAGCGCAAAAGTACCACAACATGCCTGCCTCCACAGCTTTTTCCTTGGGGACATGCCTAATTCCTGGCTGATTTGCCTTTCTCGTCTTAGGGTTGGGGTTCGGCCTAGGGCTAGGATTTTTAAAATCAGGAAGCCCTGAGTTCCAGGCACACTGGAGCTGTGAAAGGCATCCAAAAGGGAGTGCAAAAGTGCCACAACATGGCTGCTTTCACGGCTTTTTCCTTGGCAAGAAGCCTAACATCAGGCTGATTTACTTTCCCAGGGTTACTGTTAGGCTTAGGCCTAGGGCTAGGATTTTTGAAACTAGGAAGCCCTTAGCTCCAGGCACACTGCAGCTGTTCAAGGCATCCCAAGGGGAGTACAAAAGTGCAACAACATGGCAGCTTTCACAGCTTTTTCCTTGGCACCATCCCTATACCTAGGCTGATTTATCTGCCTAGGGTTAGGGTTAGGGTTCAGCCTAGGGCTTGGATTTCTTTAACCAGGAAGCCCTGAGTTCCAGGCTTACTTCATCTGCCAAAGGCATCCCAAAGGGAGTGCAGAAGTGCCACAACATGGCTGCTTTCACGGCTTTTTCCTTGGCAAGAAGCCTAACATCAGGCTGATTTACTTTCCCAGGGTTACTGTTAGGCTTAGGCCTAGGGCTAGGATTTTTGAAACTAGGAAGCCCTTAGCTCCAGGCACACTGCAGCTGTTCAAGGCATCCCAAGGGGAGTACAAAAGTGCAACAACATGGCAGCTTTCACAGCTTTTTCCTTGGCACCATCCCTATACCTGGGCTGATTTATCTGCCTAGGGTTAGGGTTAGGGTTCAGCCTAGGGCTTGAATTTTTTTTACCAGGAAGCCCTGAGTTCCAGGCTTACTTCATCTGCCAAAGGCATCCCAAAGGGAGTGCAGAAGTGCCACAACATGGCTGCTTTCACGGCTTTTCCCTTAGGAAGAACCCTAATACCCGGCTGATTTACCTTCCTAGGGTTACTGTTAGGCTTAGGCCTAGGACTTTTAAAACCAGGAAGCCCTGGGCTCCAGGCACACTGCAGCTGCGAAAGGCATCCAAAGGGGAGCGCAAAAGTGACGCAACTTGGCTGCCACCACTGATATTTCCATGAGACCATCCCGAACCATAGGCTGATTTTCCTTCCTAGGGTTAAGGTTTGAGTTACGCCTAGGGTAAGGGCTCTATTAACCAGAAAGCCCTGAGTTCCAAGAACACAGCAGCTGCGAAGGACTAGCCAAGAAGAGCGCAAAAGTACCACAACATGCCTGCCTCCACAGCTTTTTCCTTGGGGACATGCCTAATTCCTGGCTGATTTGCCTTTCTCGTCATAGGGTTGGGGTTCGGCCTAGGGCTAGGATTTTTAAAAGCAGGAAGCCCTGAGTTCCAGGCACACTGGAGCTGTGAAAGGCATCCAAAAGGGAGTGCAGAAGTGCCACAACATGGCTGCTTTCACGGCTTGTTCCTTGGCAAGACGCCTAACACCAGGCTGACTTACCTTCCCAGGGTTACTATTAGGCTTAGGCCTAGGGCTAGGATTTTTAAAACTAGGAAGCCCTTAGCTCCAGGCACACTGCAGCTGTTCAAGGCATCCCAAGGGGAGTACAAAAGTGCAACAACATGGCAGCTTTCACAGCTTTTTCCTTGGCACCATCCCTATACCTAGGCTGATTTATCTGCCTAGGGTTAGGGTTAGGGTTCAGCCTAGGGCTTGAATTTCTTTAACCAGGAAGCCCTGAGTTCCAGGCTTACTTCATCTGCCAAAGGCATCCCAAAGGGAGTGCAGAAGTGCCACAACATGGCTGCTTTCACGGCTTTTCCCTTAGGAAGAACCCTAATACCCGGCTGATTTACCTTCCTAGGGTTACTGTTAGGCTTAGGCCTAGGACTTTTAAAACCAGGAAGCCCTGGGCTCCAGGCACACTGCAGCTGCAAAAGGCATCCCAAGGGGAGCGCAAAAGTGACGCAACTTGGCTGCCACCACTGATATTTCCATGAGACCATCCCGAACCATAGGTTGATTTTCCTTCCTAGGGTTAAGGTTTGAGTTACGCCTAGGGTAAGGGTCTATTAACCAGCAAGCCCTGAGTTCCAAGAACACAGCAGCTGCGAAGGACTAGCCAAGAAGAGCGCAAAAGTACCACAACATGCCTGCCTCCACAGCTTTTTCCTTGGGGACATGCCTAATTCCTGGCTGATTTGCCTTTCTCGTCTTAGGGTTGCGGTTCGGCTTAGGGCCAGGATTTTTAAAAGCAGGAAGCCCTGAGTTCCAGGCACACTGGAGCTGTGAAAGGCATCCAAAAGGGAGTGCAAAAGTGCCACAACATGGCTGCTTTCACGGCTTTTTCCTTGGCAAGAAGCCTAACACCAGGCTGATTTACTTTCCCAGGGTTACTGTTAGGCTTAGGCCTAGGGCTAGGATTTTTGAAACTAGGAGGCCCTTAGCTCCAGGCACACTGCAGCTGTTCAAGGCATCCCAAGGGGAGTACAAAAGTGCAACAACATGGCAGCTTTCACAGCTTTTTCCTTGGCAAGAAGCCTAACACCAGGCTGATTTACTTTCCCAGGGTTACTGTTAGGCTTAGGCCTAGGGCTAGGATTTTTGAAACTAGGAAGCCCTTAGCTCCAGGCACACTGCAGCTGTTCAAGGCATCCCAAGGGGAGTACAAAAGTGCAACAACATGGCAGCTTTCACAGCTTTTTCCTTGGCACCATCCCTATACCTAGGCTGATTTATCTGCCTAGGGTTAGGGTTAGGGTTCAGCCTAGGGCTTGGATTTCTTTAACCAGGAAGCCCTGAGTTCCAGGCTTACTTCATCTGCCAAAGGCATCCCAAAGGGAGTGCAAAAGTGCCACAACATGGCTGCTTTTACGGCTTTTTCCTTGGCAAGAAGCCTAACATAAGGCTGATTTACCTTCCCAGGGTTACTGTTAGGCTTAGGCCTAGGGCTAGGATTTTTGAAACTAGGAAGCCCTTAGCTCCAGGTACACTGCAGCTGTTCAAGGCATCCCAAGGGGACTACAAAAGTGCAACAACATGGCTGCTTTCACGGCTTTTCCCTTAGGAAGAACCCTAATACCCGGCTGATTTACCTTCCTAGGGTTACTGTTAGGCTTAGGCCTAGGACTTTTAAAACCAGGAAGCCCTGGGCTCCAGGCACACTGCAGCTGTGAAAGGCATCCCAAGGGGAGCGCAAAAGTGACGCAACTTGGCTGCCACCACTGATATTTCCATGAGACCATCCCGAACCATAGGATGATTTTCCTTCCTAGGGTTAAGGTTTGAGTTACGCCTAGGGTAAGGGTTCTATTAACCAGAAAGCCCTGAGTTCCAAGAACACAGCAGCTGCGAAGGACTAGCCAAGAAGAGCGCAAAAGTACCACAACATGCCTGCCTCCACAGCTTTTTCCTTGGGGACATGCCTAATTCCTGGCTGATTTGCCTTTCTCGTCTTAGGGTTGGGGTTCGGCCTAGGGCTAGGATTTTTAAAATCAGGAAGCCCTGAGTTCCAGGCACACTGGAGCTGTGAAAGGCATCCAAAAGGGAGTGCAAAAGTGCCACAACATGGCTGCTTTCACGGCTTTTTCCTTGGCAAGAAGCCTAACATCAGGCTGATTTACTTTCCCAGGGTTACTGTTAGGCTTAGGCCTAGGGCTAGGATTTTTGAAACTAGGAAGCCCTTAGCTCCAGGCACACTGCAGCTGTTCAAGGCATCCCAAGGGGAGTACAAAAGTGCAACAACATGGCAGCTTTCACAGCTTTTTCCTTGGCACCATCCCTATACCTAGGCTGATTTATCTGCCTAGGGTTAGGGTTAGGGTTCAGCCTAGGGCTTGGATTTCTTTAACCAGGAAGCCCTGAGTTCCAGGCTTACTTCATCTGCCAAAGGCATCCCAAAGGGAGTGCAGAAGTGCCACAACATGGCTGCTTTCACGGCTTTTTCCTTGGCAAGAAGCCTAACATCAGGCTGATTTACTTTCCCAGGGTTACTGTTAGGCTTAGGCCTAGGGCTAGGATTTTTGAAACTAGGAAGCCCTTAGCTCCAGGCACACTGCAGCTGTTCAAGGCATCCCAAGGGGAGTACAAAAGTGCAACAACATGGCAGCTTTCACAGCTTTTTCCTTGGCACCATCCCTATACCTAGGCTGATTTATCTGCCTAGGGTTAGGGTTAGGGTTCAGCCTAGGGCTTGAATTTTTTTTACCAGGAAGCCCTGAGTTCCAGGCTTACTTCATCTGCCAAAGGCATCCCAAAGGTAGTGCAGAAGTGCCACAACATGGCTGCTTTCACGGCTTTTCCCTTAGGAAGAACCCTAATACCCGGCTGATTTACCTTCCTAGGGTTACTGTTAGGCTTAGGCCTAGGACTTTTAAAACCAGGAAGCCCTGGGCTCCAGGCACACTGCAGCTGCGAAAGGCATCCCAAGGGCAGCGCAAAAGTGACGCAACTTGGCTGCCACCACTGATATTTCCATGAGACCATCCCGAACCATAGGTTGATTTTCCTTCCTAGGGTTAAGGTTTGAGTTACGCCTAGGGTAAGGGTTCTATTAACCAGAAAGCCCTGAGTTCCAAGAACACAGCAGCTGCGAAGGACTAGCCAAGAAGAGCGCAAAAGTACCACAACATGCCTGCCTCCACAGCTTTTTCCTTGGGGACATGCCTAATTCCTGGCTGATTTGCCTTTCTCGTCTTAGGGTTGGGGTTCGGCCTAGGGCTAGGATTTTTAAAAGCAGGAAGCCCTGAGTTCCAGGCACACTGCAGCTGTGAAAGGCATCCAAAAGGGAGTGCAGAAGTGCCACAACATGGCTGCTTTCACGGCTTGTTCCTTGGCAAGACGCCTAACACCAGGCTGACTTACCTTCCCAGGGTTACTATTAGGCTTAGGCCTAGGGCTAGGATTTTTAAAACTAGGAAGCCCTTAGCTCCAGGCACACTGCAGCTGTTCAAGGCATCCCAAGGGGAGTACAAAAGTGCAACAACATGGCAGCTTTCACAGCTTTTTCCTTGGCACCATCCCTATACCTAGGCTGATTTATCTGCCTAGGGTTAGGGTTAGGGTTCAGCCTAGGGCTTGGATTTCTTTAACCAGGAAGCCCTGAGTTCCAGGCTTACTTCATCTGCCAAAGGCATCCCAAAGGGAGTGCAGAAGTGCCACAACATGGCTGCTTTCATGGCTTTTCCCTTAGGAAGAACCCTAATACCCGGCTGATTTACCTTCCTAGGGTTACTGTTAGGCTTAGGCCTAGGACTTTTAAAACCAGGAAGCCCTGGGCTCCAGGCACACTGCAGCTGCAAAAGGCATCCCAAGGAGAGCGCAAAAGTGACGCAACTTGGCTGCCACCACTGATATTTCCATGAGACCATCCCGAACCATAGGCTGATTTTCCTTCCTAGGGTTAAGGTTTGAGTTACGCCTAGGGTAAGGGTTCTATTAACCAGCAAGCCCTGAGTTCCAAGAACACAGCAGCTGCGAAGGACTAGCCAAGAAGAGCGCAAAAGTACCACAACATGCCTGCCTCCACAGCTTTTTCCTTGGGGACATGCCTAATTCCTGGCTGATTTGCCTTTCTCGTCTTAGGGTTGGGGTTCGGCCTAGGGCTAGGATTTTTAAAATCAGGAAGCCCTGAGTTCCAGGCACACTGGAGCTGTGAAAGGCATCCAAAAGGGAGTGCAAAAGTGCCACAACATGGCTGCTTTCACGGCTTTTTCCTTGGCAAGAAGCCTAACATCAGGCTGATTTACTTTCCCAGGGTTACTGTTAGGCTTAGGCCTAGGGCTAGGATTTTTGAAACTAGGAAGCCCTTAGCTCCAGGCACACTGCAGCTGTTCAAGGCATCCCAAGGGGAGTACAAAAGTGCAACAACATGGCAGCTTTCACAGCTTTTTCCTTGGCACCATCCCTATACCTAGGCTGATTTATCTGCCTAGGGTTAGGGTTAGGGTTCAGCCTAGGGCTTGGATTTCTTTAACCAGGAAGCCCTGAGTTCCAGGCTTACTTCATCTGCCAAAGGCATCCCAAAGGGAGTGCAGAAGTGCCACAACATGGCTGCTTTCACGGCTTTTCCCTTAGGAAGAACCCTAATACCCGGCTGATTTACCTTCCTAGGGTTACTGTTAGGCTTAGGCCTAGGACTTTTAAAACCAGGAAGCCCTGGGCTCCAGGCACACTGCAGCTGCAAAAGGCATCCCAAGGGGAGCGCAAAAGTGACGCAACTTGGCTGCCACCACTGATATTTCCATGAGACCATCCCGAACCATAGGCTGATTTTCCTTCCTAGGGTTAAGGTTTGAGTTACGCCTAGGGTAAGGGTTCTATTAACCAGAAAGCCCTGAGTTCCAAGAACACAGCAGCTGCGAAGGACTAGCCAAGAAGAGCGCAAAAGTACCACAACATGCCTGCCTCCACAGCTTTTTCCTTGGGGACATGCCTAATTCCTGGCTGATTTGCCTTTCTCGTCATAGGGTTGGGGTTCGGCCTAGGGCCAGGATTTTTAAAAGCAGGAAGCCCTGAGTTCCAGGCACACTGGAGCTGTGAAAGGCATCCAAAAGGGAGTGCAGAAGTGCCACAACATGGCTGCTTTCACGGCTTGTTCCTTGGCAAGACGCCTAACACCAGGCTGACTTACCTTCCCAGGGTTACTATTAGGCTTAGGCCTAGGGCTAGGATTTTTAAAACTAGGAAGCCCTTAGCTCCAGGCACACTGCAGCTGTTCAAGGCATCCCAAGGGGAGTACAAAAGTGCAACAACATGGCAGCTTTCACAGCTTTTTCCTTGGCACCATCCCTATACCTAGGCTGATTTATCTGCCTAGGGTTAGGGTTAGGGTTCAGCCTAGGGCTTGAATTTCTTTAACCAGGAAGCCCTGAGTTCCAGGCTTACTTCATCTGCCAAAGGCATCCCAAAGGGAGTGCAGAAGTGCCACAACATGGCTGCTTTCACGGCTTTTCCCTTAGGAAGAACCCTAATACCCGGCTGATTTACCTTCCTAGGGTTACTGTTAGGCTTAGGCCTAGGACTTTTAAAACCAGGAAGCCCTGGGCTCCAGGCACACTGCAGCTGCAAAAGGCATCCCAAGGGGAGCGCAAAAGTGACGCAACTTGGCTGCCACCACTGATATTTCCATGAGACCATCCCGAACCATAGGTTGATTTTCCTTCCTAGGGTTAAGGTTTGAGTTACGCCTAGGGTAAGGGTCTATTAACCAGAAAGCCCTGAGTTCCAAGAACACAGCAGCTGCGAAGGACTAGCCAAGAAGAGCGCAAAAGTACCACAACATGCCTGCCTCCACAGCTTTTTCCTTGGGGACATGCCTAATTCCTGGCTGATTTGCCTTTCTCGTCTTAGGGTTGGGGTTCGGCCTAGGGCTAGGATTTTTAAAAGCAGGAAGCCCTGAGTTCCAGGCACACTGGAGCTGTGAAAGGCATCCAAAAGGGAGTGCAAAAGTGCCACAACATGGCTGCTTTCACGGCTTTTTCCTTGGCAAGAAGCCTAACATCAGGCTGATTTACCTTCCCTGGGTTACTGTTAGGCTTAGGCCTAGGGCTAGGATTTTTGAAACTAGGAAGCCCTTAGCTCCAGGCACACTGCAGCTGTTCAAGGCATCCCAAGGGGAGTACAAAAGTGCAACAACATGGCAGCTTTCACAGCTTTTTCCTTGGCAAGAAGCCTAACACCAGGCTGATTTACTTTCCCAGGGTTACTGTTAGGCTTAGGCCTAGGGCTAGGATTTTTGAAACTAGGAGGCCCTTAGCTCCAGGCACACTGCAGCTGTTCAAGGCATCCCAAGGGGAGTACAAAAGTGCAACAACATGGCAGCTTTCACAGCTTTTTCCTTGGCAAGAAGCCTAACACCAGGCTGATTTACTTTCCCAGGGTTACTGTTAGGCTTAGGCCTAGGGCTAGGATTTTTGAAACTAGGAAGCCCTTAGCTCCAGGCACACTGCAGCTTTTCAAGGCATCCCAAGGGGAGTACAAAAGTGCAACAACATGGCAGCTTTCACAGCTTTTTCCTTGGCACCATCCCTATACCTAGGCTGATTTATCTGCCTAGGGTTAGGGTTAGGGTTCAGCCTAGGGCTTGGATTTCTTTAACCAGGAAGCCCTGAGTTCCAGGCTTACTTCATCTGCCAAATGCATCCCAAAGGGAGTGCAGAAGTGCCACAACATGGCTGCTTTCACGGCTTTTTCCTTGGCAAGAAGCCTAACATAAGGCTGATTTACCTTCCCAGGGTTACTGTTAGGCTTAGGCCTAGGGCTAGGATTTTTGAAACTAGGAAGCCCTTAGCTCCAGGCACACTGCAGCTGTTCAAGGCATCCCAAGGGGACTACAAAAGTGCAACAACATGGCTGCTTTCACGGCTTTTCCCTTAGGAAGAACCCTAATACCCGGCTGATTTACCTTTCTAGGGTTACTGTTAGGCTTAGGCCTAGGACTTTTAAAACCAGGAAGCCCTGGGCTCCAGGCACACTGCAGCTGCGAAAGGCATCCCAAGGGGAGCGCAAAAGTGACGCAACTTGGCTGCCACCACTGATATTTCCATGAGACCATCCCGAACCATAGGTTGATTTTCCTTCCTAGGGTTAAGGTTTGAGTTACGCCTAGGGTAAGGGTTCTATTAACCAGAAAGCCCTGAGTTCCAAGAACACAGCAGCTGCGAAGGACTAGCCAAGAAGAGCGCAAAAGTACCACAACATGCCTGCCTCCACAGCTTTTTCCTTGGGGACATGCCTAATTCCTGGCTGATTTGCCTTTCTCATCATAGGGTTGGGGTTCGGCCTAGGGCTAGGATTTTTAAAATCAGGAAGCCCTGAGTTCCAGGCACACTGGAGCTGTGAAAGGCATCCAAAAGGGAGTGCAAAAGTGCACAACATGGCTGCTTCACGGCTTTTTCCTTGCAAGAAGCCTAACATCAGGCTGATTTACTTTCCCAGGGTTACTGTTAGGCTTAGGCCTAGGGCTAGGATTTTTGAAACTAGGAAGCCCTTAGCTCCAGGCACACTGCAGCTGTTCAAGGCATCCCAAGGGGAGTACAAAAGTGCAACAACATGGCAGCTTTCACAGCTTTTTCCTTGGCACCATCCCTATACCTAGGCTGATTTATCTGCCTAGGTTAGGGTTAGGGTTCAGCCTAGGGCTTGGATTTCTTTAACCAGGAAGCCCTGAGTTCCAGGCTTACTTCATCTGCCAAAGGCATCCCAAAGGGAGTGCAGAAGTGCCACAACATGGCTGCTTTCACGGCTTTTCCCTAGGAAGAACCCTAATACCCGGCTGATTTACCTTCCTAGGGTTACTGTTAGGCTTAGGCCTAGGACTTTAAAACCAGGAAGCCCTGGGCTCCAGGCACACTGCAGCTGTGAAAGGCATCCCAAGGGGAGCGCAAAAGTGACGCAACTTGGCTGCCACCACTGATATTTCCATGAGACCATCCCGAACCATAGTTGATTTTCCTTCCTAGGGTTAAGGTTTGAGTTACGCCTAGGGTAAGGGTTCTATTAACCAGAAAGCCCTGAGTTCCAAGAACACAGCAGCTGCGAAGGACTAGCCAAGAAGAGCGCAAAAGTACCACAACATGCCTGCCTCCACAGCTTTTTCCTTGGGGACATGCCTAATTCCTGGCTGATTTGCCTTTCTCGTCTTAGGGTTGGGGTTCGGCCTAGGGCTAGGATTTTTAAAAGCAGGAAGCCCTGAGTTCCAGGCACACTGGAGTTGTGAAAGGCATCCAAAAGGGAGTGCAAAAGTGCCACAACATGGCTGCTTTCACGGCTTTTTCCTTGGCAAGAAGCCTAACATCAGGCTGATTTACTTTCCCAGGGTTACTGTTAGGCTTAGGCCTAGGGCTAGGATTTTTGAAACTAGGAAGCCCTTAGCTCCAGGCACACTGCAGCTGTTCAAGGCATCCCAAGGGGAGTACAAAAGTGCAACAACATGGCAGCTTTCACAGCTTTTTCCTTGGCACCATCCCTATACCTAGGCTGATTTATCTGCCTAGGGTTAGGGTTAGGGTTCAGCCTAGGCTTGGATTTCTTTAACCAGGAAGCCCTGAGTTCCAGGCTTACTTCATCTGCCAAAGGCATCCCAAAGGGAGTGCAGAAGTGCCACAACATGGCTGCTTTCACGGCTTTTACCTTGGCAAGAAGCCTAACATCAGGCTGATTTACTTTCCCAGGGTTACTGTTAGGCTTAGGCCTAGGGCTAGGATTTTTGAAACTAGGAAGCCCTTAGCTCCAGTCACACTGCAGCTGCGAAAGGCATCCAAAGGGGAGCGCAAAAGTGACGCAACTTGGCTGCCACCACTGATATTTCCATGAGACCATCCCGAACCATAGGCTGATTTTCCTTCCTAGGGTTAAGGTTTGAGTTACGCCTAGGGAAAGGGTTCTATTAACCAGAAAGCCCTGAGTTCCAAGAACACAGCAGCTGCGAAGGACTAGCCAAGAAGAGCGCAAAAGTACCACAACATGCCTGCCTCCACAGCTTTTTCCTTGGGGACATGCCTAATTCCTGGCTGATTTGCCTTTCTCGTCATAGGGTTGGGGTTCGGCCTAGGGCTAGGATTTTTAAAAGCAGGAAGCCCTGAGTTCCAGGCACACTGGAGGTGTGAAAGGCATCCAAAAGGGAGTGCAGAAGTGCCACAACATGGCTGCTTTCACGGCTTGTTCCTTGGCAAGACGCCTAACACCAGGCTGACTTACCTTCCCAGGGTTACTATTAGGCTTAGGCCTAGGGCTACGATTTTTAAAACTAGGAAGCCCTTAGCTCCAGGCACACTGCAGCTGTTCAAGGCATCCAAGGGGACTACAAAAGTGCAACAACATGGCAGCTTTCACAGCTTTTTCCTTGGCACCATCCCTATACCTAGGCTGATTTATCTGCCTAGGGTTAGGTTAGGGTTCAGCCTAGGGCTTGGATTTCTTTAACCAGGAAGCCCTGAGTTCCAGGCTTACTTCATCTGCCAAAGGCATCCCAAAGGGAGTGCAGAAGTGCCACAACATGGCTGCTTTCACGGCTTTTCCCTTAGGAAGAACCCTAATACCCGCTGATTTACCTTCCTAGGGTTACTGTTAGGCTTAGGCCTAGACTTTTAAACCAGGAAGCCCTGGGCTCCAGGCACACTGCAGCTGTGAAAGGCATCCCAAGGGGAGCGCAAAAGTGACGCAACTTGGCTGCCACCACTGATATTTCCATGAGACCATCCGAACCATAGGTTGATTTTCCTTCCTAGGGTTAAGGTTTGAGTTACGCCTAGGGTAAGGGTTCTATTAACCAGAAAGCCCTGAGTTCCAAGAACACAGCAGCTGCGAAGGACTAGCCAAGAAGAGCGCAAAAGTACCACAACATGCCTGCCTCCACAGCTTTTTCCTTGGGGACATGCCTAATTCCTGGCTGATTTGCCTTTCTCGTCCTTAGGGTTGGGGTTCGGCCTAGGGCTAGGATTTTTAAAAGCAGGAAGCCCTGAGTTCCAGGCACACTGGAGCTGTGAAAGGCATCCAAAAGGGAGTGCAAAAGTGCCACAACATGCTGCTTTCACGCTTTTTCCTTGGCAAGAAGCCTAACATCAGCTGATTTACTTTCCCAGGGTTACTGTTAGGCTTAGGCCTAGGGCTAGGATTTTTGAAACTAGGAAGCCCTTAGCTCCAGGCACACTGCAGCTGTTCAAGGCATCCCAAGGGAGTACAAAAGTGCAACAACATGGCAGCTTTCACAGCTTTTTCCTTGGCACCATCCCTATACCTAGCTGATTTATCTGCCTAGGGTTAGGGTTAGGGTTCAGCCTAGGGCTTGGATTTCTTTAACCAGGAAGCCCTGAGTTCCAGGCTTACTTCATCTGCCAAAGGCATCCCAAAGGAGTGCAGAAGTGCCACAACATGGCTGCTTTCACGGCTTTTACCTTGGCAAGAAGCCTAACATCAGGCTGATTTACTTTCCCAGGGTTACTGTTAGGCTTAGGCCTAGGGCTAGGATTTTGAAACTAGGAAGCCCTTAGCTCCAGTCACACTGCAGCTGCGAAAGGCATCCAAAGGGGAGCGCAAAAGTGACGCAACTTGGCTGCCACCACTGATATTTCCATGAGACCATCCCGAACCATAGGCTGATTTTCCTTCCTAGGGTTAAGTTTGAGTTACGCCTAGGGAAAGGGTTCTATTAACCAGAAAGCCCTGAGTTCCAAGAACACAGCAGCTGCGAAGGACTAGCCAAGAAGAGCGCAAAAGTACCACAACATGCCTGCCTCCACAGCTTTTTCCTTGGGACATGCCTAATTCCTGGCTGATTTGCCTTTCTCGTCATAGGGTTGGGGTTCGGCCTAGGGCTAGGATTTTTAAAAGCAGGAAGCCCTGAGTTCCAGGCACACTGGAGGTGTGAAAGGCATCCAAAAGGGAGTGCAGAAGTGCCACAACATGGCTGCTTTCACGGCTTGTTCCTTGGCAAGACGCCTAACACCAGGCTGACTTACCTTCCCAGGGTTACTATTAGGCTTAGGCCTAGGGCTAGGATTTTTAAAACTAGGAAGCCCTTAGCTCCAGGCACACTGCAGCTGTTCAAGGCATCCAAGGGGACTACAAAAGTGCAACAACATGGCAGCTTTCACAGCTTTTTCCTTGGCACCATCCCTATACCTAGGCTGATTTATCTGCCTAGGGTTAGGGTTAGGGTTCAGCCTAGGGCTTGAATTTCTTTAACCAGGAAGCCCTGAGTTCCAGGCTTACTTCATCTGCCAAAGGCATCCCAAAGGGAGTGCAGAAGTGCCACAACATGGCTGCTTTCACGCTTTTCCCTTAGGAAGAACCCTAATACCCGGCTGATTTACCTTCCTAGGGTTACTGTTAGGCTTAGGCCTAGGACTTTTAAAACCAGGAAGCCCTGGCTCCAGGCACACTGCAGCTGTGAAAGGCATCCCAAGGGGAGCGCAAAAGTGACGCAACTTGGCTGCCACCACTGATATTTCCATGAGACCATCCCGAACCATAGGTTGATTTTCCTTCCTAGGGTTAAGGTTTGAGTTACGCCTAGGGTAAGGGTCTATTAACCAGAAAGCCCTGAGTTCCAAGAACACAGCAGCTGCGAAGGACTACCCAAGAAGAGCGCAAAAGTACCACAACATGCCTGCCTCCACAGCTTTTTCCTTGGGGACATGCCTAATTCCTGGCTGATTTGCCTTTCTCGTCATAGGGTTGCGGTTCGGCCTAGGGCCAGGATTTTTAAAAGCAGGAAGCCCTGAGTTCCAGGCACACTGCAGCTGTGAAAGGCATCCAAAAGGGAGTGCAAAAGTGCCACAACATGGCTGCTTTCACGGCTTTTTCCTTGGCAAGAAGCCTAACACCAGCTGATTTACTTTCCCAGGGTTACTGTTAGCTTAGGCCTAGGCTAGGATTTTTGAAACTAGGAGGCCCTTAGCTCCAGGCACACTGCAGCTGTTCAAGGCATCCCAAGGGGAGTACAAAAGTGCAACAACATGGCAGCTTTCACAGCTTTTTCCTTGGCAAGAAGCCTAACACCAGGCTGATTTACTTTCCCAGGTTACTGTTAGGCTTAGGCCTAGGGCTAGAGTTTTGAAACTAGGAAGCCCTTAGCTCCAGCACACTGCAGCTGTTCAAGGCATCCCAAGGGGAGTACAAAAGTGCAACAACATGGCAGCTTTCACAGCTTTTTCCTTGGCACCATCCCTATACCTAGGCTGATTTATCTGCCTAGGGTTAGGGTTAGGTTCAGCCTAGGGCTTGGATTTCTTTAACCAGGAAGCCCTGAGTTCCAGGCTTACTTCATCTGCCAAAGCATCCCAAAGGGAGTGCAGAAGTGCCACAACATGGCTGCTTTCACGCTTTTTCCTTGGCAAGAAGCCTAACATAAGGCTGATTTACCTTCCCAGGGTTACTGTTAGGCTTAGGCCTAGGGCTAGGATTTTGAAACTAGGAAGCCCTTAGCTCCAGGCACACTGCAGCTGTTCAAGGCATCCCAAGGGGACTACAAAAGTGCAACAACATGGCTGCTTTCACGGCTTTTCCTTAGAAGAACCCTAATACCCCGGCTGATTTACCTTCCTAGGTTACTGTTAGGCTTAGGCCTAGGACTTTTAAAACCAGGAAGCCCTGGCTCCAGGCACACTGCAGCTGCGAAAGGCATCCAAAGGGGAGCGCAAAAGTGACGCAACTTGGCTGCCACCACTGATATTTCCATGAGACCATCCCGAACCATAGGTTGATTTTCCTTCCTAGGGTTAAGGTTTGAGTTACGCCTAGGGTAAGGGTTCTATTAACCAGAAAGCCCTGAGTTCCAAGAACACAGCAGCTGCGAAGGACTAGCCAAGAAGAGCGCAAAAGTACCACAACATGCCTGCCTCCACAGCGTTTTCCTTGGGGACATGCCTAATTCCTGGCTGATTGCCTTTCTCATCATAGGGTTGGGGTTCGGCCTAGGGCTAGGATTTTTAAAATCAGGAAGCCCTGAGTTCCAGGCACACTGGAGCTGTGAAAGGCATCCAAAAGGGAGTGCAAAAGTGCCACAACATGGCTGCTTTCACGGCTTTTTCCTTGGCAAGAAGCCTAACATCAGGCTGATTTACTTTCCCAGGGTTACTGTTAGGCTTAGGCCTAGGGCTAGGATTTTTGAAACTAGGAAGCCCTTAGCTCCAGGCACACTGCAGCTGTTCAAGGCATCCCAAGGGGAGTACAAAAGTGCAACAACATGGCAGCTTTCACAGCTTTTTCCTTGGCACCATCCCTATACCTAGGCTGATTTATCTGCCTAGGGTTAGGGTTAGGGTTCAGCCTAGGGCTTGGATTTCTTTAACCAGGAAGCCCTGAGTTCCAGGCTTACTTCATCTGCCAAAGGCATCCCAAAGGGAGTGCAGAAGTGCCACAACATGGCTGCTTTCACGGCTTTTTCCTTGCAAGAAGCCTAACATCAGGCTGATTTACTTTCCCAGGGTTACTGTTAGGCTTAGGCCTAGGGCTAGGATTTTTGAAACTAGGAAGCCCTTAGCTCCAGGCACACTGCAGCTGTTCAAGGCATCCCAAGGGGAGTACAAAAGTGCAACAACATGGCAGCTTTCACAGCTTTTTCCTTGGCACATCCCTATACCTGGGCTGATTTATCTGCCTAGGGTTAGGGTTAGGGTTCAGCCTAGGGCTTGAATTTTTTTTACCAGGAAGCCCTGAGTTCCAGGCTTACTTCATCTGCCAAAGGCATCCCAAAGGAGTGCAGAAGTGCCACAACATGGCTGCTTTCACGGCTTTTCCCTTAGGAAGAACCCTAATACCCGGCTGATTCACCTTCCTAGGGTTACTGTTAGGCTTAGCCTAGGACTTTTAAAACCAGGAAGCCCTGGCTCCAGGCACACTGCAGCTGCAAAAGGCATCCCAAGGGGAGCGCAAAAGTGACGCAACTTGGCTGCCACCACTGATATTTCCATGAGACCATCCCGAACCATAGGTTGATTTTCCTTCCTAGGGTTAAGGTTTGAGTTACGCCTAGGGTAAGGGTCTATTAACCAGAAAGCCCTGATTCCAAGAACACAGCAGCTGCGAAGGACTAGCCAAGAAGAGCGCAAAAGTACCACAACATGCCTGCCTCCACAGCTTTTTCCTTGGGGACATGCCTAATTCCTGGCTGATTTGCCTTTCTCGTCATAGGGTTGGGGTTCGGCCTAGGGCCAGGATTTTTAAAAGCAGGAAGCCCTGAGTTCCAGGCACACTGGAGCTGTGAAAGGCATCCAAAAGGGAGTGCAGAAGTGCCACAACATGGCTGCTTTCACGGCTTTTTCCTTGGCAAGAAGCCTAACACCAGGCTGATTTGCCTTCCCAGGGTTACTGTTAGGCTTAGGCCTAGGGCTAGGATTTTTAAAACTAGGAAGCCCTGGGCTCCAGGCACACTGCAGCTGTTCAAGGCATCCCAAGGGGAGTACAAAAGTGCAACAACATGGCAGCTTTCACAGCTTTTTCCTTGGCACCATCCCTATACCTGGGCTGATTTATCTGCCTAGGGTTAGGGTTAGGGTTCAGCCTAGGGCTTGAATTTTTTTAACCAGGAAGCCCTGAGTTCCAGGCTTACTTCATCTGCCAAAGGCATCCCAAAGGGAGTGCAGAAGTGCCACAACATGGCTGCTTTCACGGCTTTTCCCTTAGGAAGAACCCTAATACCCGGCTGATTTACCTTCCTAGGGTTACTGTTAGGCTTAGGCCAGGACTTTTAAAACCAGGAAGCCCTGGGCTCCAGGCACACTGCAGCTGCAAAAGGCATCCCAAGGGCAGCGCAAAAGTGACGCAACTTGGCTGCCACCACTGATATTTCCATGAGACCATCCCGAACCATAGGATGATTTTCCTTCCTAGGGTTAAGGTTTGAGTTACGCCTAGGGTAAGGGTTCTATTAACCAGAAAGCCCTGAGTTCCAAGAACACAGCAGCTGCGAAGGACTAGCCAAGAAGAGCGCAAAAGTACCACAACATGCCTGCCTCCACAGCTTTTTCCTTGGGGACATGCCTAATTCCTGGCTGATTTGCCTTTCTCGTCTTAGGGTTGGGGTTCGGCCTAGGGCTAGGATTTTAAAATCAGGAAGCCCTGAGTTCCA